>NW_015505823.1:272599-275414 GCF_001515645.1 Sinocyclocheilus grahami
ACAGTGGTCTCAGACTTTTGGTCTCTGTATTTAATGGTATTCATGTATTTAGTAACTTACATTCTGGCAGAAGGCAAACAGTGACAGTAAACCTGTCAGATAAAGGATTTTGATACGCTTTCTTTGTATTGTAAAGCGAGGATGGGGATTTCGACACATACTGTTGCTGAAAGCCGGCAGCTCGTCCTCACGCTGGATATTTGAAGATGCACAAACAAACAAAGTGCTTTCAACACCAAACCTGCAAAAGCGGTCCAATCAATTATTCTTATAAATAAAAGATTTAAAGTGGGCTGTCTCTAAAGATTGAAGATTGATTAAAGCGTTAAAGATTTTACTCCGTGTCATGCTGATTGAAATTGCAAGCTTTGTAATTCATAGTGTTGTGTCTGATGAGAAATCCCTTTCACTTGCTGAAATCATTGTTGATTCAGTTATGATATCAATAAGAAAATAATTAATAACCATGCTTTAGGGTGGCGACAGCTCCTGTCACTTAATCAATGCAAACAAATCACATGCAGCATGTGCTGATTATCTGAGCGAGGCTGAATATTAATGTCTCCATGTAAGTCTATGAACGGCCCGCATACATTGCCTGAGTTAAAGAGAAACAATAATCACCTCTTCAGCAGATAACCTTGTTGTTTCAGAGATTATCTACAAATACTTTTTTTGCTGATGTAATGTGCTTTATAGGTTTATTATATATATTTCAATTATTATGTTTTATTTAATATTTAATTATTATTTTACAATTATTTATAATAATAATATAATATAACTAATAATAATAAAAAATAGTAATATTTATTATATATTTTAATTATTAATATTTCAGTGTTTATCTACATTTCAAATACTTTTTGTTATATAAAATGATAAAAAACAATAATATTCTGTATTTTTTAATTATTAATATATGTCATGTAATTAATAATAATAATGATACCATGAATAATATAATATTTTGAATCTTAATTTAAAGTGATCAATGTTGTAATATTTATAAATATGTCTGTCTATGCACACAAACACATTATTAATTATTAAATATAAATTAATAAAACAATTTAACTAATTAATTATTTTAATTAATTCATTAAAACAGTTCAATTAATAATTACATTTTAAATGAATAAGTAAATATTACTTTTAAAATAGTAATAGTAATAGTAATATTACATATGTAAAACCATTGAAGATAAAAATATTAATATTCAATTAAAATATTATATCTTTGTAATTTGTATTGTTTGTATTATATTTTATTGTTATGAATTATAGTTTAATAATTAATCATAATAAAACGAATAATATTTTTAATTATGAATATTTTATTAAATTAATATTTAATTATTAATTTAACATTATTAGTGTTTTAATTAATAATTATAAAAGTGTGTGTATATGTATATAAATAGAGATAAAAAAAATAGATTTTTATTTTTATTTTATGCTGGCCATATATATATATATATATATATAGTAATAAATGTTTTTTTCTCATGACTTATTGCTTATAAATGCATATTTTGCAGTAAAAATAGGATTTTTTTTCAACCTACAGCTTTACCTGTTTTAATAACAAAGTGTGATTTTTGCCTTTTGAAATCTGGCGAGTCTGGCACAGCAAACGACCCTCAAATTAGCCCGACTAAAAAACACGATATTACTCCGGAGACCTTTTTATTGGTGAGGTAATGGCATTTGGGAAGAGCCAGATTCCTGGTTTCATTATTTGATAAGAATGCACTTAATGAAAATATCAGCCAGAAGCAATGCACGCTAACACTTGATTTCAAAGTCCTCGAAGGCCAGAAAGAGAGGAGGAGAGAGTGCGACAGCGTTAGCATACCGCTAGCGTTCATTAAAGAAAACTTGAAACAGCAGACGACTTAATGGATGTCATTTCAAGTGGGACCACCAGAAGGAACGTCTCCAGCTCTCGACTCCAATCATCTGCTCTGTTCTTCTAGCAGCTGAATGAAAAGAGTCTGTGAGAAAAGACATTGTCAAAGGCTTTGTTTCAAAACCTAGTAAGCATTGCATTTCTGTCCAGTCACGTAT
Source organism: Sinocyclocheilus grahami (assembly GCF_001515645.1). Classification (NCBI taxonomy): domain Eukaryota; kingdom Metazoa; phylum Chordata; class Actinopteri; order Cypriniformes; family Cyprinidae; genus Sinocyclocheilus; species Sinocyclocheilus grahami. The sequence continues at coordinate 274,670 of NW_015505823.1, forward strand.
GAGGATCCGTGTCATAGGATGCTGCTTCTGAAGGCAGGCGCCAATGTAGGGATTGAAACGGGGCCGATCTCACAACATGATGCTGATATTCATATATAGATATTGAAAATTCACTGTTGGGTTCCATCGGTTTTGCTCTGTTCGTTTAGAGGTTTTACAGGACGTGCTTCCTGTTGAATTGTTGATAATTGTTTCTGAGTCTGCATTTAAATAGCAAAAGCAGAATCAGGTTTGAATCAAAGAGTTACTGTGATTTACTTACACAACTCTCTGAGAACTTGATTCTGATTGGTCAGTCTTTTCATTTATTTTTATTTTATTTTATTTTATTTTTTTAAGGTTATGTCTGACAGTTTACAGAAGCCCTGAAATACATTTAACATTTTATTGAGTGCCTTGTTTTAGGACTACTTTCTATATTGTGTTTTTCTGCTCTTTTCTTCTTTTCAATGTCTTTTTCAGCATTTTTTAAAAAAGGTTTTAATTTTATATATTTAATTATATTGGTTTTATTAATTAATTTATGAAATGCATATCAAATTCATTTTTCCTTCAAACTTCATTGGGGAAAATAAAATGTAAATTCCTTATTTTTTTCAGATTTTTCATTTTTCCTAGTGAGGTTTGAGGGAAAACGTATAGAATTTTATATATATATATTTATTAATTAATTAGTTAATTAATTAATTAATTAATTAATAAAAAAAGAAATATCTCATCATGCATGCTTTTCCTCTGAGAAAAA
>NW_015505823.1:275476-299510 GCF_001515645.1 Sinocyclocheilus grahami
ATAATATATGTGTGTGTACTGTTTATTTATTTTGTATATATAAATACACACACATGCATAGATATGTTTAAGAAAAATATGTTATGTGTATATATTAAATATATTTAAATATAATATAAATTTGAGTAGTATAAATATATACATGTAAATATTTTCAAAATATATACTGTATGTGTGTGTATTTATATATACATAATAAATAAAAAGTACACACATATAAACAAAAACTTTTATTTTAGATGCAATTAATCGCGATTAATCGTTTGACAGCACTAATAGATATATATATATATATATATATGTATGTGTGTGTGTGTGTGTGTATGTGTGTGTGTGTGTGTGTGTGTGTGTGTGTGTGTGTGTGAAGAGTTCATTTGCAAAAGCAGATAACTCCGTTTTTAACAATTCTCAAAAATCATGTTTTTTCATTGTGCATACCAATTAATCTCAATCAAACTGCAGTTGGGTTATTTTGATTAAGTAAAAAAAAAAATACAGCTAACTAACACAATAAAAACATGATAGCATAATAAAAAAAACATGATTTTTGAAATATATATATATATAGGCCTATATATTATCATCATTTCCCTGAAAACATATCTGAAAAACAGAATGCTGAAAACAAACAAAACAACAGCAGACAATATGTTGCCCATTTTATGACAGGAAGAATGGAAAAAAATAATATTTAAAAATTTAGTGATTGTGCAGACGCAGAGCAAAAGCTCATATTCATATCTGCCAGCATGAATCTGCAGGGACTTTAAATGAAACCGTTGAAATGTGGGTGACATCTTCAAATCTTCTTTCTGTTTTGACCATAATCAACAGACTAGCAGACCGTCATGTGCCACAGGTTTCTTGTGCATTTGAACATATAGCATACAACGTAAATCCTTCAGTATATAGCCTATTTCTAACTTTATGAGAACATTAGTCAGGATGTTCATAATTCATATTTTGGGTTTGCAGAATAAAAATAAAAGATGGCAGAGCTTCATTTCTGAACGATCCCTTTAATTTTATAGCTCTGTACTCTTACTGTATGTCAGCTACTGACTCATTTTCATTTCTCTTCTAAAGCATTTTAGGAGAAACACCTGAGACATGCTTTAAAGACTCAATAAGCTGTGAAAGTAAGAGGAACTTCCTTTGGGTAAGTTTATTTGGCATTCATTCAACTCCACGCAGCTTCAGTACTGACTGATGTGAGATGACGATTGGATCAGGTGACTATAGGACACAGAAATCAGGTTCATTCTGCTTCTGTAAAATGCAACGTGTCAGTTTATCTCATGCGCTGTCTGTCTGTCTGTCTGTTTTATCGGATGCATCCTGGGATAGATAACCTGGCGTCTGTGCATGTGGTGTTAAAATATGATTACAGTCGCTGTGTGTGATTGTGTCATCTTACCATGCTCAGGTTTATTATTTTGTTTCGTATTTGTGTATAAACTCTGACACTTTCACTGTGGTATGAAATGAAGCACTTTAAAGGAAATCCAATCCTCAGTGAGTGACACAAATATGATAGTGTAATAGCTGAAAACATTCATTTAAAGAGCTTCTTTTGTTTACAGAAACGCAGTTGTGGTTAATTAAGGTTTGTGTGGGACATATCAAAGGCCTCGCCCCTTATTTTATATTGATTTGCCACTTGCTGTTGCTTCTTATTAGGAGGAGGAACATTCTTATTCTAGAGAGAATTTGTTTCAACTGAGTATTAAATGATGCCAAAAATGTTTTGGTCCATTTTCCTTGAAGATTTTTTTTTTCATTATTATAATTGTTCAAAATGTTTATATATATTTGTATTTTTTATTTTTTTATTATATGTTTTCTTTGTAATTGAATTTTTTATTTTTATATTATTTCATTTTATCTTGTAGTTTTTAATTTTTTTTATTAATTTTTAAATTATTTTTATTATCTTACATTTGTATTTTATTTTAATTTTTTAATTTTATGATTTTATATATAATGTAGGAAACATGAAATAAAATAAAAAAATAAACAAAAATGTACAAAATAAAATGAAATAATATAAAAATATTCAAATACACTAGCATGTAAATGGCCTCAAAGCTACAAAACTCTAAAAATCACACATTTTATTTCATTTATTTTATTTTATTATTTTTGTATGAATTTATTCTTGTGTTGTTGTTGTTTTTTTATTTTTATAGAATTTTTATTTTACTCTACATTTTACACTTTTTACTTTATTTTTTTTACTTTATCTGTGTTAAAAATGTATTGTGTGAGTACACTAGCATATAAATGAGCTTAAGCCTACAAGACTCCAAAAGCCACAAAAGTCCAAAAGTTTTGATTTCACGGCGCTTTTAATTATGCCGCATCATAAAGGCAAAAACTTCCAAATGAAAACGATTCATTTACAGCAGACAGGTCCATTTCTGCAGCTTTGTGCACTTTGTATGTGGCCTGTTTAGGGTCCTGAGAAGCCAGGGGTCTGAATCTGAAGCCGCACAGGCTGGGATAATGTAGCGCTCGCTGCCACAAAAGCAGACGAATCGCCGCGCATTAAGACCGGCCGCACAAAGCACAACAATGGCGTGCATAAACACTATTTAGAGGCTTTGACGAGGCATTGAGGGGCTGGGCGTCAACGCAGCATTGCAGCTGAGTCGGCTCATTGTGACGAGGTGAAAAGATGCCTAATGAACAGGAAGCCTTACTGACAGAAACCATACAACGGCTGCATTGTGGGCCTGCCATCGACCCTGTGGGTCCCTGCATTTGGAGAAATGATGAGAAAGTCACCCCCTTAACACACACAGACCCAAACCCGCGGGGGAAGGGCCCAAACAAGCCCCCGACTATCTGGGCTTGAGACGTGGTTACATGCGGCTGTAGGGCTGGGCGATTTTTCCGATTTGATCGATTTATTAGAATTTAATGTTTTGCCACGATTGTATTTTTTTAGAAATCGAGGAATTGCGAAATATTACCAGATGTTAGAATACGAATGCGAATATCTTTATTGTCTCTCATTCCAAAAAAAAGTGCACACACCTGCTTACATTCAAAAATTGCACAAATCCCGTAAAAAAACAAGTGCAAATACTAAATAGGGCCTACACAAATCCCTTACTTCACATGTGTCCTGAGGCATTTAAAGCTTGTACAGCTATTGGATAAAAACTGTGTTTGAGTCTGTTTGTCCTTGTTTTAATGGCTCTGTACCGTCTGCCTGATGGTAACAGATTGAACAAAGAGTTAGAATCAGACACTTTGACAATATACCATAACAGTAAAGAGAAAAGAATGGACCCTTTTTGCAACACTGTGACCGAGTGTTTCAACGGTCATCAGCATCGTAAATCCTCCAAAGTTTTTACATTTTTGATTTTTTTTTAAATGTATGTAGGCTACGTTTATAACACTATACTTTGTATTATATCCCCTTTGCATCAAATTTAAAAAAAAAACTAGTTAACGCTAATGCGAGGGTGTTTCTAATGCAGCGATGGTAAATTTGACTTTGTTCTCTCTTCTGACTGCCGTTATCAGTCTCTCTCTCAATTCTTTTCCTTTTTTTGAAAGTCGTGAACACACTATCTTGGAGTTTTTCTTTTGCTATTTTGAGCAAGTGGGAATGCAAAAATATATATTTGTGGTACTCTCCCATTCACTGCTCTTTACGTTAACCCAAATATCGAGGACTTCTGCTGCTGAGAAACATGTGAAATGTGAAAAAGGTCCATGATCCAACCACACGTGATTAACGGCTTTTGTATGGACAAAGATGCGACGCGGAGAGTGGAATAGGAAAAACATGCAAGAAGATGGGATTGAACTTCTTTTAACTTGAGCGCCGCGTTTTTAGAATGCGATGCAAGAGACGTCAAACACGTCCATGTTTACATAGAAAAACAATGGTTTTCAATCTACTGGTGTTATACCTTCAGTCACTATGAATTGTAATTATCTTGACATTGTGAGATTTTTTGAAGCATTTTCCTCGTATTGTTTCTGAACATATAATATGTACAGTATTAGACAAGTTTGTACAAGATGTAGTTGTAGTTCATGCATCTTTTCTGCAGAGAAGAAGTGATTTGTTTAACATTTACATGATGTTGACAACTTCATGTGTGGTTCACTTGGAATAGAATTTTCTTTAACTAGAGGGTTAATCAAGAAAAAGTTACTTGAATCATGTTTTAGTTATTATTATTATTATTGTTATTTCATTTAATAGCGCCTTACATGACACTCAAGGACACCTTGCAACAAAACAATCGAGAGTAAACAACAATAATCACTATTACAGCCTAACAAACCCAATACAAACAATCACATAAAAGCCTGCCTAAGGTCTTAAGGCGAGATTTAAAAACAATAAGACTTTCACTATTTCACATATCCTGTGGTAACGAATTCCATAAATAAGGAGCTGCATGACTAAAGGCTCAAGAGCCCATAGAAGTTGTGCAAATTCGAGGAAGAACAAGAGTGAATACAGAAGATGATCTTAGAGTATGAGCAGGAGTGTAGATATGAAGAAGGTCAGATAAGTAGGCAGGAGCAAGATTATTGAGTGCCTTATTTGTAAGAAGTATTATATTATAAGTATTAGTGCTGTCAAACGATTAACTGCATCCAAAATAAAAAAATTTGTTTACATAATATGTGTGTGTGTATTGTGTATGTAAACACACACACATACAGCATATACTTTGGAAATATTTACATGTATATATTTATATTCATATAATTTATATCATGAATAAATATATTTAATATATAAACAACCAATTTTTCTGAAATATATACATGCATGTGTGTGTGTTTATATATACATAATAAATATACACAGCACACATACATATATAATGTAAACAAACACTTTTATTTTGGATGCGACTAATCGCGATTAATCGTTTGACAGCACTAATTAGAAGTTATATTTTCAAGTTGACTAGTTAAAAAACTTTTTTTTTTTTAAAACAGAGAATCGGTCAAATGTTCTGGAAAAATCAAGATTTACATTTTTTGGCATATCGCCCAGCCCTTCACGCGCCCCTTGAGGTCAGTTTGGTGGTCAATGAGGTTCAGATCGGTAACGAGCCGCTCTCGTTAAAGGTGACATATCATGAAAATCTGACTTTTCCAGGTTTTAAGTGCTATAATCAGGTCTCCGGTGCATCTACCAACCAAGGAAACGTGAAAAAGATTAACCCAGTAACTTTGTTTTGGGAAGCCTTTTTCTGCAAGCGTCTGAGAAAACCAGCGCGTCTGATTTCGCTCCCTTGGTGACGTGGCAGAGGGATCTCATTATAACATTACCGCCCCTTAATCTGTAAGTTTACACCCACGGCGCCGTCATTTGATTTTGCAAGTGACAACGGAGTACTAGTTCTAATGCCATGGCAAAAGTTTGAGCAAAACATGCTAACTGTTCTGTGTTTGGCTGCACAGACGAGCACAGAACACTATTTAGAGTCCCAGCCTCAGAGGAGACAACAGAGCAGTGGATTTATTGATTTATTTACTGTATATTGCTGCTGCCACACAGATCTAAAATAAACATGCGATTTATTTCCCAGCTGTTTACCTTCACAGACATAACTGACTGTTTTTGTAACTCATGTGTGTTTTTAACGTAAACTTGTGTGAATGAGAACTTAGTTTAGTACTCACATGCTGTGACAGCCGCTTTCTGTGCGTGTGCTTCGGATGTGTGCGGGCTCAGAAAACCATATATCAGAAGTTTAAACTCATTTGGTTTAAACCGCATGATTTCAGCACGATAAACATGATAATCAGAACCAAAACAGATGTTTTTCAGGAGGTACGAGCTGTGGCTCTATTCTGGAAAAGGGGACGGGGAGCAGCAGCTCATTTGCATTTAAAAAGACAGGCCCGAAAAACGTGTTTCTGCTTCCACTCAAATCAGGCATTTTCAAAATGATATAATAAATGATCTATTTTGAGCCGAAACTTCACAGACCAGAGACTTATATTACATATTGAAAAAAGGGACATAATATGTCTCCTTTAAAGCCCGTCGCTCGAGTACAATGCGAAGACATCACTGACGAGCGGCCTTCACCTCTGTTGTAAGACCGAGGTAACCTTATTTACTGATGAGTTGAGCCTCGGCCCATTGTCCCGTCCTTTCATTTGCAGCTCTGTGCTTGTGGCTGGTGAATCAAAGGCCACTTAGGCCGAGGTGATCGAGCATGCAGAGGATTTAGACTGAAAACATGCCACCGCTTTCCTATTTCTCCTCCAGCTTACAGCCAGCAACTCAGAGTGGAAAGTTTGGCCGACGCACTTCCCGCTCCGGCTCTCCTGCCGGCGGATTCGTTATCCTCGGTGTGCCGAACTGAACGCATACTGATGATGACGGTTTCAAAGACTGAGAAAATGTACTGTGGTGAACACTTTGATGGTGAAGATTAGTAATGCGGTAACAAATAGGAGCGTATTGAAGATCATTTGTTGAATTTGATTTAAAAAAAAAAAAAAAAAAATCTTCCAGATCTAGCAACATTAGACTATTTGTGGCATAATGTGGAAAAAACTGAAAATCATTTAGTATAGAACATAATTTAGACAGGTCTCACAGTATTTATTTATTTATTTATTTCCAACTCTATCAACAGTATTAAGTTGTGTATTTATTTATTTAAAATAAACAACATTTGTTTCATGTTGATTACCACAGGAAATAATTTAGACTTCTATTTATTTATTTATTTATTAAGTCCAGCTCAACAGTATTTATTTATTTATTATTATTATTTTATTTATTTAAAATAAATCCAGCTCTAACAACAATATTTGTGGTATTATGACCACAGAAAATTATTTGTTTGTTTATTTATTTATCTGTCTATGTATTTATTTATTTATTTATTTATTTATTTAAATGATCAATATTTATTTATTTATTGTTCATTTAAAATGTATCCACTCCAGCTTTGTCAACATATGTGGCGTTATGCCGATTACCACAGTAAATAATTTAGACTTGTCTCCCTTTATTCATTTATTCATTTTTTATTAAATCCAGCTCTATAAACAATATTTGTGGCATTATTACCACAGAAAATAATTTCTCATTTATTTATATTTTTATTTATTTATTTATTTTTATTTATTCTTTGAATAGTTGTATTCGTGTTTTTAATTATTTTTTATTTATTTCAAATGTATCCAGCTCTGTCAACATTTGATTACCACAGAAAATTATTTAGACTTGTCTCTTTTTGTTTTATTTATTTTTTTTTTTTTATTATATAAAAATAATTTTATAAATCAATTTTATTTATTAAGTGAATATCTAAATGGTGTGTGTTGTAAACATTGTTTGTGTATGCTGTAATTTCTGTTCTAATGAAATTCAGGAGAAACATCTGAGAGTTACTTTAAAGTCTCTGAGAACTCCATTAAGTCTCCTGAGCTGTGAAAGAGCAACTTATATTCAGATTTTCCTCTGAGTGAGTTTGTGTGACTCTCCATTCAAATCCAACTTCAATACTGGCTGATGTGAGGAACATTTTGTTCATTTCCCCATATGCTTCCATTGGATGTGCTCTACTGTGACTGAAATTGTTGCTTTTTAAAAGAAAAAAACAACTGAAGGGCGAACCTAAATTATTTTCTGAGGTCATTGACATTATGCCGCAAACTCTGTCAATAGAGTTTATCCTGTATTGAATCCAAAATATGCACATGTAAATCATACCAATAAGGAACTAATCAGAAAACTTTGTTGTGTAACAAAACGAGACATTTTTGGACTTTTGGCGATGATTGAAGCACAAAAACATGACAAATTGGACGAGTAACTGGCAGACTGTGCTGGGACGTTTTAAACTGGTGTTATTTATTTGACTTGACAAATGGTTTGGAGAATGGGCCTGTAAAGGGCTTCAGGAGAAGTCAGATACGCTGTTACCTCTCATTTTATGGATGAGGGAAAGTGCCAGGCGTCAGTCAATCTCATGGGATTTGCTCACGCAACTGCTCTCAGACGAACAAAACATCTATACTTGTTCACCAAAATTTGCACCATCAAGCGATTTATTTGAGAGAAGTTAATGCACAAAAAATGGCCCGAAAAGTAATTGTCTCGCCGCATACACACACAAATCTCACACAATGCCAAAGTGAATGGGCCGCTCCGTAAATCCAAACCGACTTGTATGATTGCATTTCAAATCCTGCTCATTGTGAGGCACAAAACAAATTTCAGTTTATCATGAATATTACGCTTGATTAAGCCTCTATCATATGTCTTAACATGCAGCCGACCTCTCCGGGAATTTATTCGTCATGTTTATTCATTGTGCTGACTTGTATATTTTTATATTTTCTCCCGATTAACTTCAATGTGAATCCGGCAGGTTTCTCGTTCTTGTGCATCAGCATTGCTATTGGCCTTCGCATCAGATAAGCCTCCCTAATATGAGGAACGTAGAGAAGGGGAAAGTACTTGTATAATAATACTCTTTGTGCAAACTTTTGTGAAGCAGAGAGGTAGGATACATGCTGACTGGGATGTAGATTGCTTCAGTATTCCCTATTGTGCAGCATTTCGTCTTTAAAACGCAGGTAAGTGTTATGTATTATGATGATTTTATGTTTTCCTGTGAACATATTGAATGCATTTTTGGGTACTTTCCTAAGGTTTTTATTTATTTATTTATTTATTGGTAGAGCCAATAATTAAGAAATGGGGATTACTGTTACTAGACATTTCATTTCATTTTATGACAAAAAAGACAATCAGTTACCGATATTTTTATAGTGAGTTTCCAAAGAACTGGTGAATCTCTAAAGAACAGAACAAACAACATCACACTGCTGAAAGTTACAAGTATAGGTTTTTGTTATACTCTAGGTTTTTAATAATTAATTTATCGGTAGCTGATTTTATGTTTTCCTGTGAACATATTGAATGCATTTGTCATTTCTGGGTACTTTCCTAAGGTTTTTAGTTATTAATTTATTTATTGGTAGAGCCAATAATTAAGAAATGGCGATTACTGTTACTAGACATTTCATTTCCTTTTATGACAAAAAAGACAATCAGTTACCGATATTTTTATAGTGAGTTTCCAAAGAACTGGTGAATCTCTAAAGAACAGAACAAACAACATCACACTGCTGATAGTTACAAGTATAGGTTTTTGTTATACTCTAGGTTTTTAATAATTAATTTATCGGTAGAAAAAAAACATATGTACTATATCAGCATATTTTGTGGCATGTATTATTTCAGACATTTGATTTTATTTTAAGACAAAAAGATATAACACAAGATCAAAACATAACCGATAATTGGTTACCGATATTTTACACTTTTTGAAAAATGCTGCCACCTGGTGAGTTTCTGCAGAACAGTGCAACCAACATCACAGTGCTGAATGTTGCTACAGAAAACAACTTTTTACAGCTAAAGAAACTTTTAAAGTTCACCTTTCGCCAATAGCTATTACTTATCCTAACAGTTAAGCTGTTAAACAATGTAATGCATTGAAATAATATATTTTATTGTTGAAATATTTGTTGCAAATTATGTTTGTAATTGTTGTATTTTATTGTTTAATTGTTCATTTATTGTATTGTATTGTTTAATTTTTTTAACTGATAATCAATTACAATATTTTTATAGACACTTTTCTGAAAAATGCCAGGACATGGTTGGTCTCACACTGCTGTACATCACAACAGAAAACAACTTATTTACAGGTAAAGTAACATTAAAATTAGCTAGAATTTTTGCATGAATTACTCAGCATTTTATAGCTATTCATTAAGTATTTTAAGCTGTTAAACAGTATAATGCACTTAAAGAATATATTTCTTTTTTAAAATATTTATGTAGCAAATGTTGCGTGTTGTATTGCGTTAAGTGTTTTTAAACCAATAACCAGTTATCGATATTTTTATAGGCACTTTTGTTGAGAAATGCCACGACTTGAGTCTCTAAACAGCAGAAACAAGAGAATCCAACAAATATTTATAGGTAAAGTAAAATATTTCAAGTATGTTTTGCGTAAATTACTCAGTTTTTCATAGCTATTCAGCATTTTAAGCTGTTAAACAGTATAATGCATTTAAAGAATACAATTTATTAAAATATTTGTGGCAAATTATGATTTTAATTGTTGTATTATATTGGATAATAGTTATTGTGTTGTGTTGTGTTTTATTCTTTTAATTGCTTTAACCGATAATCGGTTACCACTGTTTTTATAGACACTTTTAAAATATTACGCCACTTGGTGAGTCTCTGAAGAACAGCACAAACAACATTACACTGCTGTAGGTTACAACAGAAAACAGCTGTTTGCAGGTAACGTAACAAGAATTTTTTTTTTACATAAATTACTCAGCTTTTTATAGCTATAGCTTTTATAGCTTCATCAGGCATTTTAAGCTGTTAGACAGTATAATGCATTTAAAGAATATATTTTATTGTTAAACCATTTATGTTCCAAATAGTTTTTCATTGTTGTAGTGTATTGCTTAATTGTTTGAACTGATAACCAGTTACCGATATTTTTTAAGGCACTTTTTTGAGAAATGCCGCCACTTGTTCAGTCTGTTAAGAACATCATAAACAACTTCAACAGAAAACAAAATTACAGGTAAAGTAACATATTTAAAGTATTTTTTTGTATATATTATTCAGCTTTTTAGCTATTCAGCATTACCAGCTAAAAGCTGTTTACAGTATAATGCATTTAAATAAAATATTTTATTTAAAAAATGCAAATTATGTTTTTAATTGTTTTTAAAGTATATATTTCTATTGGCCTTTGGATCAGATAAGTGTCCTGAGGAACTTGGAGAAGGGGAAAGTACTTGTGTAATAAAACTCTTTGTGCAAACTTTAGTGCATTGGAGAGGAAGCGGGGAGGTAGGATACATGCTGACTGGGATGTAGATTGCTTCAGTATTCCCTATTGTGCAGTATGTCAGCTCTAAAATGCTGGTAAGTGCATTGGCTCCTTGTGCGGCCCGCGCTGCTACATCTGCCGCGGGCCGTCTGCTCACCGCGACGCTCCCCGAGCCCCTGGCCGCCTGCCCTGACACCCGACACAAAGTAATCACAGATCACAGCATTTAATCACTGAAACAAGCACTCTGGAGAGGCGGCATGTCAATATCCCACTCTCTCATTATCTCTTTGGATTGCACATCCACACTGTCAGATGAACAGAGTGGAAAATTAAGATTAAAAATATGGTAATTTCATTTGAGCGCAGGCAAGCGCTCGCTCCCCCTGCCCCATTATGCTATTGATTACTCTCAATTCAATCTCTCCTTTCAATGTAAACTTTAATCTATTCGCCACCCAACAAGCCTCGCTCCCCCGGGGCTATTTTAGAGTAAGTAACCATTTAATATAATATCACTACCGTTAATGAATTGTGTAAATCACTGCTCTTCAACGAGCTCTCGTTTTCGAGAGCCAAGCAGTCCTTCCTTCTGTCAACTGCATTTAACAGTAAGTGGTCATAAATGTGGCTTTAAAAATGAACGCGGGTCAGACGTTTGATGATTGGCAGGATATTAATTGCGACAGGCTTGAAAATTAAGAGATCGTTATCAAGTTTTCATTCATAAATGAATCTCAGACATATGCTATGGAATCACTTTTGTTTGCACATTGAATGAGAGAGATGAGCACAAAAGCAGGAATAATTATTATGAAAGAATAATGACTAGACTCCACGGCGCTTATGAACATGAAACAATTACTTGCTTAGCAAAGGCTTAATAGGCTCTGAGAAAATATTGGATGTAAAGCGGGAGCTGTACAACTCCATCACGCCAGAGCATAATAACAAGTGTTACTGGTTACATAGAGAAGTTGTTTTCCTGGGAACATGTTGTTTCTGATTGAACACAATGTCATATTTGGGTGCTATTCTTTGGGTTTTTATTTATTCATTTATCTATAAAGCCAATATTTAAAAAAAATGTTAATAAATAGTAGTGGTCTACCGATATATCGGCCGATATTTGGTATTTTTCAATTATCGGCATGGAAACAAGGAAACAATTGTGTTTACAATTGTTTTTACAGGTAAAGTAAAGCCGGGCTCACACTACGACACTACACTACGACATGTGAATAAGGAGCAAAAAGGTGATTATGTATCAGTTTACATCAAAAGATAATACAGACAACTGTCAGTCCGCTATCAGATGAGCTGATTGAATATTTGAGACAGGACTGACGAGTACAGAGTGCTGCCTCTGAGCATCTCTGTATTAATAAGTGAGCATCTGGAGCAGGAGTGAGCTCATTTAAAACAGGCAGAGATACAGAAAGAGAGAGGAGAGAGACTAACAATGATAAGAGCAGAGCAGAACAATGTGTGTGCTAATACACCAGAGAGAGAGAGTGAGCTGATATAATGCTGCGGCTTACAGCTGCTGACTGCTGGAAATAGTTTTTTTCTTCGCCTCTCCATACCAATTTCTAGCTGTGGCGAATGAGAATCAGTTGAGCTGATAAATTTGTGTCAGGGACAGAAAAGAAATCGAATGATGGAAATTTTTTTAGTTCCTCCACAAAGCCCTGTTTGAAGTGGTATCACTGTATCTGGGCTTTCTGACAGATGCACATAAGAATCGAACTGAACAATGTATATTTCCCAGCTCTGCTTATCGCGAGAGCGGCCGAAGGGGGAATACATCATAAATGAATTAAAAAATATATATGTATGTATGTTTTAAGCACGAGCGCCGTTACAATAATCCCCTTAGAAACTTTATCTTGAAAGCAGACAAAGTTAAACCACAGGATTCCCAAATGGATCATAAGCAAAATGAGTTTCCAAGGCGTCGATTTAAAAAAAAAAAATCAATTTTATAGGCTGGAAAGTAGTAGTATTTTAACAACGATAAAAAAACTGATAACTGATGTATAAGAATAAATTAGCATAAAATTCTCATTTTGCTTTATGTTTCTGAATCTCTGATTGGACAAGATCTAAACTGCGGATCTTCTGTATGAAGAACTCATGAGTGTGAATTTATTCATCAAAGCACAACTTCAAAATAATGAGTTCAGTAAAGAAAAGGGCAAAGAAAACTAGTTCAACTGGTGGGTCGTGACCCCAAAAATTGCTGGGAAAGAACAATGCAAATAATAAAATTTAACCAATCATAACATTTTGAGTAGTTAGGACAGCAAAATAAATATTTATTAACTTTATGAAGACACATTATAAAACGCTTTTAATTTCTTTTGTTGTTGCGTGTCCAGTCGAACTGTGCAGTATTTTGGCTCAAATGCATTGCACTGAATACACTGTTTCTAAAGATGTAAATCATCTTAGTTTTGTCTTAATATTACATTAAAGTGAACTTTAATATGAGTGGATGTTCATTGTTGTCATGTATCCAGCTGCTGTACTTCCGCAATAAAAAAACTGACAATTTATTCAGAAATATTACAGGAATTTATTGGTTTCTTTCTTTCTCTAATTTAAGTGCATGTTTTCCTACAATTATCAATTGTTTAAATTGTTAACAGTTTTTATGTTTTTGTGTTCTCAATATCACTTTCCATCCTGTTAGTATTTTGTAGGATCCATTTAACTAACAAAAGCCAGTTCCTGAATGACATTGTCCTGCAGGAAGTGACATCATTTTGGAGGGAAAACAGCAGTACGAATATCAGTAAGTAATGGATTTGATGAATTCCATGAGGTTTTTTGTGATGTTGGTTTAAAGAAATAGTTCACCCACAAATGAAAACGTGCTCACCCTCAGACCATCCAAGATTAGGATGAGTTTGTTTCTTCATCAGGTTTGGAGAAATGTAGCATTGCATCAGTGTCTCAGTAATGGATGCTCTGCAGTGAATGGGTGCCGTCAGAATGAGAGTCCAAACAGCTGATAAAAACATCACAATAACCCACAAGTGATCCACACAAATCAAGTCCATCAGTTAACATCTTAGGAAGTGAAAAGCTACATGTTTATAAGGAGTTTAACTTTAAACTACCACTTCTGGCTAAAATATGTGTTCATAATCCATAATAACGCTTCCTCCAGTGAAAAGTCCATCTCCTGTTGTCTCTCACATCATAATCCAGCCACATATTTGTTTATAGCTGTTTTGGACTGATTTGGATTGTAAACGGTGCTTGATCTGTGCAGATTTCTCTCCTGATTCAGACCAGACCACTTTTTCACTGGAGGAAGTGTTATTATGGATTATGGACTCATATTTTGACCAGAAGTGATGATTTGAAATTAAAAATGAAGTTTTAAATGGATTTGCTTCTTATAAACACGCACCTTTTGTCTTCTCAAGATGTTAAATGATGGACTGGAGTGCTGTGGATTACTTGTGGATTATTGTGATGTTTTTATCAGATGTTTGGACTCTCATTCTGACGGCACCCATTCACTGCAGAGCATCCATTGCTGAGACACTGATGCAATGCTACATTTCTCCAAATATGATGAACAAACAAACTCATCCTAATCTTGGATGGCCTGAGGCTGAGTAAATGTTTAGCAAATTTAAATTTTTGGGTGAACTATTCCTGATAGAATAAAAAGAAAGTTGCAGCAGAAGAAGCGATGAAAACCATTTACAGCCCATATTTTTTATTTCCTTTTCCAATCTCCATCTTCAAGGTCTGTTGCTAATTAAAAAAGAAGAATAAATCTAAATATCTTCCAGTTATATTCTCTCTCGTGCAGCAGAGTCTGTTATTTTGAGGTAGTTTGTAAACTAGGTTGGCATCCACTGGTGGACATTTTTTGGATCTCTCACTAATTTATTATTTATTCATCAGGGAGTGTTGGTGATTTTGGCCTCTCATCTTTCTTTTATTGGCAGTAAGGGGGCGTTTGACACCAGTGTAGGTGAAGAACTCTCCCCGCTGTGCTCCATTTGGTGCCGTCCTTCACCTCGGCCACTGACCGGACGGCCAACAACCCGCATGGCTCCTCACAGACGGCCAACAAATGCTGCCACAAATGGATCTAATTGGCACCTCTGCATGCCCCGTCCAGAGGAGGGCAGAGATCAGGTGGGCAGACGCGGGACAGAGAGAAACAGGAGCAAAGTTTGGATACGCACACATTTTACAGTATTTAACTTTTTTTTTTTTACAGTAAAAATATGATGGCAACATTTTGGGCTTTACAGGGCTGTACTTAAATTTACGGTTAAAAAACAATGTATTTCTTTAAAAGTGGGGTAAGCGATTTCTGGTAGCCAATGTTGACATTTGAAATCACCAAAACAAACACGCCCCTACCCCAAAAGGGTCTCACCCCTATTTTGATAGCTCCACCCCACACATACGTACGCAACCCAGGCAACGATTAGTTCTGTGAAACAAAGCAAAACCAATGTTACACCGTGTCTACACCGGACGCGAGTGGCGCGGCCCAACAAAATACTATATAGAACTCATTATAATCAGTGATGCTGTCTACACCATAGATATACTGTATATACATATCTATGGTCTACACTAGATGCGGCGTGACACGACACGACAAATCCCAGACAGAAAACTGCTGCTGCGTTCTATTTATGACGTACTGACACAAATTTCAAATTATTTTCAACGGTCGCTTTGTCGCGTCCAGTCTACTGGACAGACTTTAGCTGTTGCGGCGCAGACACGGTGTTACTCACCTATCGAGAAGAAACAAAGCAACCTCGGCGTCTGATCGCAGGCCTTCCGCTCCTTGAGTTCTCTCCAGCTCTGGAAAGCTGATCCGATATTTACACTGGTCCTACTTCTTGCCTTAAGCCTTCTTTACGGCTAATGTCTGTCCTGTGCACTGAACGCTCTCTCCTCCACATCATGAGTAGACCCGCCCCTTACTGCTGATTGGCTACAAGTTTGTTTTGCTAGTCGGCCCGAATTAGTTTTCTACAGCGTTTTTGAAAACTCGCTTACCCCACCTTTAAGTGATTTACACTGCAAAATGTTTTTCTTACTCAATATTTTTGTCTTGTTTTCCAGTAGAAATATCTAAACATTCCTAAATCAAGAAACAAAATAACTTTAATTTTAAAATTTACATTTCTTTTTTCTTTTTCTTTTTTTTTTTGAAGAGTCAAATGCAAAATTCTTACATTTTTAAAAATGTTGGTTAATGTATGTTTTGGATGCCATTCATCCAAAAATTCCTAAGTGGGTGTGAAAGTTGTACAGAGGCATACAGCTCTTATTTAGTTTAGTTCTCTTCTTTTTTTCTACACTGTAAAAATTAAATCTGTGAAATTTACGGCAAGAAAAAGAAAAAACAGCAGCTGTGGTTGTCAGAACTTTACCGTGAAAAGTAGTAAAAGTAGTAAAGTAGCAACATTTTAGGTTTTACTGGACTGAACTTAAATTTACAGTAAAGAAACTATGTATTACTTTAAATGATATGTTTCACTGCAAAAAAAATTATTACTCAGTATTTTTGTCTTGTTTTCCAGCACAAATATCTAAACACTACTAGCCCGGTGGTTCACTGTTTTTTTTTCTAGGCTTGATTGTGTTTATGGGGTGCAGTCTAATGTGTTAATGCTTAGTTAAAAAAAAAAAACATTATTTTTCACATAATTTAACTTTATTCCACACCACTCTGTCCCTTCTCTGAGAAACGGGCTGATATTTTCCTGTTTTTATGAAGCCCAGCCCTCAGAAATAGGCGATGGGCTCTGATTGGTTAGCTAGCTCAGTGTGTTGTGATTGGCTAAAACGCCTCTAGTGCGCGTCTAAGCGTCATTAATATCGCCATTTGACAGGTGCTGGCGCCCCCCTGGTTGAAAACCCCTGCATTAGAAAACAGAATCGTGATTCATATATTCATATATGAATAGTTTTTTACGTGCACCTCTAGTTTTCTCTTCCTCTTCTCTAAAGCAACGCAGCATGGCCTCGCCCCCTTTGCTGCCTTTTCCCGAGGGTGGGGTTTATCTGGGTTTGTGATGTCACGAACCCGGGAAGTAACTCGTTGTAGTCCCTACGAGCCGTTTTTGTAGGCATTAAACTGCCAGAATTTTAAAAGACGATATCTCCGTTTGCATTGAACTTTCAGCTTCGTAACTTTGCAGATATTGTTTATGCTCAAACAGTAACATTACACACTAATTAACGTTAAAAAAGTGAAATCGCAATCAACCACCCCTTTAAATCAAGATACATTTACTATAAATGCAAAATGACTTTAAATGTTTTGTTTTAAAGTTACATCTCATTTTTTGAAAGTGTCAAATGCAAAATAATTATTTTGTATTTTGGTTAATATATTTTTCTAAAATCAAGATACATTTAATTAAGAAGCAAAATATATCCTGTTTTCTGGAAAAAAAGCACATATTTTATTTCTTAAATTTTTAGAATATTGTCTAATATGTTTTTTGGATGCAATTCATCTGACCGGGTGTAAAAGTTGTTCTTTTTCAACACTGTAAAAAAATTGATCTTACCTTTTGATTTGGCAGGTATATTCTTTTGAATGCAATTCATCCAAATAAATCTTGACCGGTTGTGAAAGCTGTACTTTACCGTGAAAATATGACAGCAACATTTTAGGTTTTATGAGATGGTAAAAAACGTTTTAAAAAACTGTATTTCCTTAACTGGTATACTGTTACTCAAAATTAAATTTGTATCTAAAGAGTATTCAAATTAAGTTTTTAGCTACATTTAAATAAACAAATTTAGTTGACTAACTTTCAACATTCTTTTTAAATGTAGCTAAAGTAAATTTGCAACCACTTTCCTACAATCATTTTTTTCAGTCCAGCACAGTTTACAAAATAAAGCAAAATATAAATAAAATCATGTATAATAAAGTAAAATAAAATAAATATTTGACCTTTAAAATGTCATCTTCCAGTCAACATGGTGCAATTATACTTTAAATACAGCATAATTTTTAGTAAGAATTCAATTCAATTCAATTCAAGTTTATTTGTATAGCACTTTTCATGATACAAAATTGTTGCAATGCAACTTTAAAGGAAATTAAGTTTCTACAATATTTAGTGGTAGTTTATCAGTGGTGACTGTCAGTTAATGTACATATGGCAGAAATGTACGGAAAAATCTATTTAAGATGTAATAAAACAGACGATGAACACTATTAACAGCAATTATTATATGATGCAATCAAACTTATAGCAAAATGTGGTAGTTCTGTATGTTGTTTCAGGGTTGGCATCATCTGAGGTCCTCTGAGGGGTTGCATCATCTCTTCTCAGGTGTTCTGGATCCAGACTGAAGCTTGTGTAAATCCTAGTTACCACGGGATGTCAATCCCAGCAGAAACAGAGAAACAAATACAAACATAATTAGCGTAGCTGCTGTTCCAACCAAGCAAAAAGAATCTACTGTGTTACAATTATGAGAATCAAATTAAAATGTTTGGATATAGCCTATTAAAGTAACATGAATGTTGGTGGAAAATGTGTCAAAATGCTCATAATATCTTATTTTGTGGTTTGATTTTTTGGACGTGTTTTGGTGACATGCACCCATTAGCAGCAATCAGTCACTGTGAGCTCAACACAAACTAACACACTGTTTCTGTGTGAATCCCGCGTTGAATCGTCTCTGC
Organism: Sinocyclocheilus grahami; assembly: GCF_001515645.1. Lineage (NCBI taxonomy): Eukaryota > Metazoa > Chordata > Actinopteri > Cypriniformes > Cyprinidae > Sinocyclocheilus > Sinocyclocheilus grahami. The sequence goes on from NW_015505823.1 coordinate 294,068, forward strand.
GTGACTGTCAGACCCCAGAATGTGTTTTTGACACCGCATGCGTGTCACGTGCAGCACTTTAAGTGCTCTAAGCTAAAAATGCAGACTGCTTTAAGTGAAGGGAAGAGTAAGCGCAGTGGTTTGACAGGCATGGAGGTATCAGCGCAGATCAGACCGCGTGGCTTTCCTGAAGCTGTGAAAGAGAGTTTGATCTCTTCAGCGCCGGCAGCACAGGTAGATCAAGGTCCGGGCGAGAGACGCCTTATAAAAGGATAAACAACATCCTTTATCACAATCCAAACAGCTCTCGCCAATGTATGCTTTACTGGATGTGAGCTGGAAACTAGTTTAGAAAGAGACAAACAGACGTGTGCGAATCATGGAGAGGCGAGGGAGCGATTCAGGACAGATGCTTTGATATAATATAGGATAGATCAGTTGTTGTTTTATTATTTGTATTTAATTATGAATTGTTTTAGATATTTTATATAATTTTTATTACTTATTTATTAAGTATGCATTTATTTATTTGTTTGTTGAAAACATTATATATGAATTAATTGTACTATTATTTGCTATTTTTAATATTGCTTATATTATTTTTTATTATTTACATGTTTTCTATAATTGATATGGATATGTATTGTTTATATAGTTTATTATTTTTTATTATTATTTATCATTTTTATATTTTATTTTTATTTAATTATTTTATGTAGTTTATATTTTAATATAAGCAAATATACAAATAATAACAATTTATATAAACAATAAATCAACAATAAAAAATTATGTGTGTGTGTGTGTTGTGTATATATATATATATATATATGCACACATGTATATTTTAAAAGATAAAAGTAATATACAAATAATAAAAGTTAAACTAAAAATAACTAAACTAACTAAAAATAATTAATACATATTTATCTATATACTTATTATTGTTGTGTTTATTTGCTAGCAAATCTGCACTTGATTTTGTGATGTTATAAAATTTTGTATTTAATTATTAATTGTTTTAGATATTTTATATAATTTTTATATAACTATTTATTTATTAGTTTATTATATATTAATTCATTTTACTATTATTTGCTATTTTTAATATTGCTTATATTATTTTTAATATTTACATGTTTTATATAATTGATATGGATATGTATTGTTTACATAATTCTTTTTATTATTTTATTATTTTTATATTTTATTTTTATTGAATTATTTTATGTAGCATATATTTTTTTAATATAAGCAAATATACAAATACACACACACACTTATTGTATGTTTATTTTCTGTAACTGATATCAATATTATGTATTATTGTTTTTATAATTTATTTTATGTAATTTATTAATTTAGTATTGATTATTTTTACATTTTTGTTTTTTATTTAATTATTTATTTTATGTTGTTGATAAAAACAATAAAAACTTTTATTGTACACAAACTTATTGTGTTTATTTGATGTCTATTTTCTATAATTGATGTCAATATTATGTATTATTGTTTATATCATTTATTTTTATTATTTATTTTATGTAATTTATACATTTTGTATTGATTATTTTTACATTTTTGTTTTTTATTTAATTATTTATTTTATGTAGTTTATATTTTTATCATATATATACTGTACATACACGCACATTTTAAAAGATATAAGTAAATATACACACAATAAAAGTTAAACTAAAAATAACTAAATAACTAAAAAATAATTCATATATATTTATCTATATACTTATTATTGCTGTATGTTTATTTGCTAGCAAATCTGCACTTGATTATAAAGAAATTGCATGCTCATGCAAAACAATATTCAGGAAGCCTTTACAAAAAAATGGCTCTTCAACCATATTTCTAATTTAATTCCAAATACACACACACACTTATTGTATGTTTATTTTCTGTAACTGATATCAATATTATGTATTATTGTTTTTATAATTTATTTTATGTAATTTATTAATTTAGTATTGATTATTTTTACATTTTTGTTTTTTATTTAATTATTTATTTTATGTAGTTTATATTTTTATCATATATATACTGTACATACACGCACATTTTAAAAGATATAAGTAAATATACACACAATAAAAGTTAAACTAAAAATAACTAAATAACTAAAAAATAATTCATATATATTTATCTATATACTTATTATTGCTGTATGTTTATTTGCTAGCAAATCTGCACTTGATTATAAAGAAATTGCATGCTCATGCAAAACAATATTCAGGAAGCCTTTACAAAAAAATGGCTCTTCAACCATATTTCTAATTTAATTCCTTTTTTTTTTTTTTTACATTTTTATAAGCCAAAATATGTGTAAATGCCCATGAGTGCAAGAGGATTTCATCAACATCTGTGCTTCTCTAGTGTATAATAGTGACACTAACACCATTAAACACACTGCAGTCAGATCATGTGGCTTCACAGCTGCAAATGAAAAGCATAAATCCACATTAAGCATGTTCAGGAAGGATAACCCGTTTTGTTCCCAGTTTCTCCGAGTAATTATCCTGAGCTTAAAGCAATGAGATTTGGTCGGGCTGAGAGTCATTAAGCCAGGATTCAGACTCTTATTAGCAGAGGAATCCCTGTTAAGGTAAGTTTCCCAGCTTTCCATTGGCTGATTATGTGCTTCAATAATTTGACGCCTGGTGTTTGCTCGGGTTTTCATTTTCACTTTTGCTGTCAATTCTCCACTCTCAATAGAACGTGAAATGGATTCTCTATTTACCGCTACACACTAATAGAACTTTATCATAATCAAATCTGGGAGGAATTGTGGAGAATAACGCGAGTCGCGGATTTCCGTACGGACTTCTGTATGGAATACATATCAGAATCTGAGCGTTTCTGCAGATCACAAAGCCTGGGAACAAACACCTTATATCCAGTTATTTTCCATTTGAAAGCCAGGGTGAATAGGGTTTTTTTTTATTATTATTGTTATTATATCTCACCGCATGAGGAGAAAAGAAAAAGTTTCCAATGGAAGCCTGTTCTATTCATAAAAGTACATTTCATCTTAAAGGGAAAGTTCATAATTATTCTTTATATTATTGTGTTCTATTATTTTTTTAATATTTGTTATTTATTTTATATTGTTTTGTTTTACTGTTTACATATGTCTCATATCATTTATATTAATATTTATTATTTGTAATAGGTATTATTTTTTAAATATTATTATGATATTTATTTATTGTTATATTATTTGTTATTATTTTTGTTTGTTATAGTTTTTTATTTTTATGTAGTAATTAATATACGGATATTTTTTTTAGTATTTGTTATTTATTTTATATGTTTTTTTTACTATTTACATATGTCTCATATAATTTAAATTAATATTTATTATATTTTGTTATATTGTTAATAATATGTATTTTTGTTACATTATTAATATATTAATATTTTTTATTATTATTATTGTTATTTATATGATTTAGATATGTTATATTTTTGTTATTATTTTGTTTATATTATTGTTTGTGTTTTTATTTATTACTCTGTATAATTTATATTTTTATTTATTGTGTATTATTGTTTATATTATTTTTCCATTGTATTTAAATTATTAAAATATTTATTATTCAGTATAATTTATATATTTTTAGTGCTGTCAAGCGTTTAATCACATCCAAAATAAAAGTTTTGTTTACATAATATGTGTGTGTGTACTGTGTATATTTATTATATATATATATATATATATATACATACATATATAAATACACAACCATGCATGTATATATTTAAGAAAAATATGTTACATTTATATATTAAATATATTTATATATGATATAAATTAAATTAATATAAATATATACATGTAAATATTTTCAAAATATATGTTTTATGTGTGTGTATTTATATATACATAATAAATATACACAATACACACATATTATGTAAACAAAAACTTTTTTTGGATGCGATTAATCATTTTACAGCACTAATATTTTTATTTATTGTGTATTATTTATATTATTTAGATATGTATTTGTTATGTTATTTTGTTTATACTATTGTTTGTATTTTTCATATTTTTTAAAAATAATTTATTATGCATTTTTTTATTTATTGTGTATTATTTACTTGCTCTCTTATTATTGCAAACCGTTTGTGTTCCACAGAAAATATAGCAGCATATGAATTTGGAGTAAATGTAAATGACCGAATTCACTTTATTCCTCTCAAAATATACGCTCAACCATCGCAGTCATCTATTATTGTTAAATTTATGTCTTAATGTCAATTTTTCAGGCTACAACTGGACCAGAACCTGCATGTTTGCTGCTAACAGATCCCATCCTGAGCTCTCATTCAGGGAACAATCGCAGCTTTATACGGCAGAGAAACTTAATCTGCAAAAGCGTCGATACCAGAAACCCATCAAGGCCACGACAAAACCCCTAATGAACTTGTTTGGGAAAAATCAGGGCTGCAATCTCATCCGGAGAGCTATGCAGGGCCCGATGGGAAGGCCTCGTAAAGCGGCTTTAGCGTGTTTTGGAAGATGAGGGAAGGCAATAATCTCTCCAGACTGACAGGAGCTTCTCCTTTTCTCCGTTCTTTCTCTTTCTCGGCGACCCTTCAGGCTGGCATTTTCCTAATGCACTATCAGTTTCAACAAGCGGAAATAAACTTTCAAGCGTCTCGGGGCATCCGTCTGTCTCGCTCGCTTGCTCGAGTTTTCCTAACCAGCTTACGTCGAGCCGGAGAAGGTGCGAAGGTTTTGGGTTTCGACTGCTAGCTCACCTGGAAGCGAGTCGCCTTCGTAAATAAGCAGATTTGTCATCTCGACGCTCAATGGGAGCCTGTGGTAATCTGAAAATGCCAAACGCGTTCGGATTACATCTCTCGCGAGATGAGAGTGAAAAGGATGCGGGCAGGAATCGTTATAGACGCCACTTTCTAACCATGATAATAGCTGTGACACGACAAAACACAGAAGTAGGTCTCAAAGTTGAACCGAGTTCCTGCATCTCAAACAGTCTCTATTAACTCTCTGCATACAAAGTGAGAGGAGTTATATATTATTATATAGAGATTATATACCATTTATTTATTTATTTACTCTTATATTTTTATTATTTATTTTTTATTTATATAATCATTTTAAATGTATATAACAATTTATTGTTAGTATTATTTATGTTATAAATAAATAACATATTTATTTTATGTTATTACTGTTATTTTTATATTGTTTATTATTTTGATTACTATTTCTTCTTATTATTTTATGTTTATTATTTAGTAGTTTGTTTTTTATTTTATGTAATTGTAATATTTATTTTCTTATTATTTATATTGAGTAATTAGTTATTATTTTATATTATTTGTTGATATTTATTATTTTTATTGTCATTTTGTAATAATTTATATTTTTTATTTATTTTTGTATTTATATATATATATATATATATATATATATATATAT
>NW_015505823.1:299769-301692 GCF_001515645.1 Sinocyclocheilus grahami
TTTTTTATATATTTGATATAGTTTATATAATTTATTATTTTAAATCATTACTTTTATTATTATCAGGATTCTGGACTATCTATGTTCTGTTTCTGTTCTAGAGTTCCCTTATTTGGTCTTGTTCCTGTCCTCTTTTAGTTTAATTAGTCATCCCGTACACCTGTCTTCCCAATTATCCTGTGTATTTAGCCCCAGTCTGTGCAGTCTGTGTTTGTCGGTTCTTAACGTCATTGTGGTACGTGTGATTCCTGGCTACCCTGTGTTTCCTCCTGTGGATTATTAAAGACTGTTCTGTGTGAAATCCCTCGTTTCCTCACTCCTCACAGTAGGCAACCGTGACAGAAGAACCGACCAAAAACAGTTACCTCCGTGTGTTTCCCCTCTGTTTGTTTTCTCGTTTTTCTCTCAGTTTTCTTTTGTTCCCATTGTTGATATGGATCCCTTCTTCCGCCCAGAATTCCTCCTCCTCTTGCTGGAGAAAGGGGAACAGATCTTTCGAGGACCATACAAGACTGTTCTGGCTGTTAGCTAGCACCACCAGCTACCCGGACGTCCGAGGATGGTCCTCGAGAGGATTTCGTTGCCTTCGTGGAGTGGACTCTGGCGAGAAACGGATCGCCATCCACCACCTGCTGTGTGAAATCCCTCGTTTCCTGGTTTCCAGTCTAAACATCGAGTGCAGAGCGCAGTCGTTCGCAGATGGTCCACGAGCGGATGCATTCAGTACCACTCCCGACCCAGAGCCCAGCCCACCATCTCCCCACGATGCGTAGAATCAGCCCGAGACCACCGTTGACGGAGAGCCATTTCCCACCGCGATCAGCGAGCCAGCGCAAAGCCGAGCGACTGAGCAGAGGATCGCCCCGGACGTAGAGCTGAACACATCAGACCAGGTGCGAGAGCCGGCTACAATGCCCGTCACGAGGGAGAAAGCCATGGACTGTGTGAGTGCGCAGAGGAGCTCCGCCTCCTGCACCGAGGCTGAGGGTGAGCTGAGTATGGCGCAGTGAATGTGCCACACTGAAGAGGAGAGGGCTCCAATCCCCGAATCCAGTGCAGAGCACCCTCCAGTGCCCGCTCCTAGAAAGCGCCCTTCAGTGCCCATGCCTCGAAAGCACCCTCAAGTGTCCGCTCCTCCAGAGCGCCATCCTGTTCAGCCTAGAGGGGGCTCCCGATCCAGAGTTTAGCCCTGAATGCCCGGAGGCTCACAAATGCCCGCTCCTGCCTACTCCACCACTATCATCTGGCAGCCCCTCAGCCCACCATCATTACGGTGCGAGCTCTGCAGGTCTGCCAACCTCCAGCATCACCATGGCTGGATAATCCCTCACCTCCAGCCTCCGAGGCCCGTAGACCCAGCAGCTCCACCTCGGTTCCTAGCTCCCTCGTCTCCACCGTCACCCGTCGATCCACCAGCTCCACCGGGCTCCCTCGTCCCTCCGGCTCCGCCTTGATCGGGCGTCAACCCGCCATCGCCTCAGAACTCCGCTCCTCCGGCTGCACCTCGTCGCTCCGTCCCACCGGCTCTATTGGGCTCCTTCCTCCCGCCAGCTCCACCTTGGTCCTCAGTCGCTCCGGATCTCCGGATCGTCGGCATCCCTCTGGCTCATTGGCTCTCCGTCTCCGCCTCGGGCTCCTCCACCACCTGCTCTGCCGCCGTTGGTCGGCCCCCTGGAGTCGGCGGCCATTCCTCCTCCATGGCTCCTCCCTCCGTCGGCCCCACTGAGGGTCGCCATCATTGCTGTGGCATGGGTCCTACTTGGCTCTTTCTCCGGGCCCCTACTGTCCCCTCCCTCCATCGTCTCCTCCCTGGACTCTGTCTGCCGGCCCCCTCCCAGGTGTCTGTCCTCCTCCTGAGCCTCCTCCTTAGTCCCCCCCCTCTCTGTTGTTCTACAGTGCGAGGACGCACCTTCCGGGAGGGGG
>NW_015505823.1:302079-306975 GCF_001515645.1 Sinocyclocheilus grahami
CCCTCCAGTGCCCGCTCCTAGAAAGCGCCCTTCAGTGCCCATGCCTCGAAAGCACCCTCAAGTGTCCGCTCCTCCAGAGCGCCATCCTGTTCAGCCTAGAGGGGGCTCCCGATCCAGAGTTTAGCCCTGAATGCCCGGAGGCTCACAAATGCCCGCTCCTGCCTACTCCACCACTATCATCTGGCAGCCCCTCAGCCCACCATCATTACGGTGCGAGCTCTGCAGGTCTGCCAACCTCCAGCATCACCATGGCTGGATAATCCCTCACCTCCAGCCTCCGAGGCCCGTAGACCCAGCAGCTCCACCTCGGTTCCTAGCTCCCTCGTCTCCACCGTCACCCGTCGATCCACCAGCTCCACCGGGCTCCCTCGTCCCTCCGGCTCCGCCTTGATCGGGCGTCAACCCGCCATCGCCTCAGAACTCCGCTCCTCCGGCTGCACCTCGTCGCTCCGTCCCACCGGCTCTATTGGGCTCCTTCCTCCCGCCAGCTCCACCTTGGTCCTCAGTCGCTCCGGATCTCCGGATCGTCGGCATCCCTCTGGCTCATTGGCTCTCCGTCTCCGCCTCGGGCTCCTCCACCCCCTGCTCTGCCGCCGTTGGTCGGCCCCCTGGAGTCGGCGGCCATTCCTCCTCCATGGCTCCTCCCTCCGTCGGCCCCACTGAGGGTCGCCATCATTGCTGTGGCATGGGTCCTACTTGGCTCTTTCTCCGGGCCCCTACTGTCCCCTCCCTCCATCGTCTCCTCCCTGGACTCTGTCTGCCGGCCCCCTCCCAGGTGTCTGTCCTCCTCCTGAGCCTCCTCCTTAGTTCCCACCCATTCCCCCCCTCTGTTGTTCTATGGTGCGAGGACGCACCTTCCGGGAGGGGGGGCGATATGTCAGGATTCTGGACAGTCTATGTTCTGTTTTGCCCCTGTTTCTGTTCTAGTGTTCCCTTATTTGGTCTTGTTCCTGTCCTCGTTTAGTTTAATTAGTCATCCCATACACCTGTGTCTTCCCAATTATCCTGTGTATTTAGCCCCAGTCTGGGTTTGTCTGTTCTTAACGTCATTGTGCTACGTGTGACTCCTGGCTACCCTGTGTTTCCTCCTGTGGATTATTAAAGACTGTTCTGTGTGAAATCTCTCGTTTCCTTGCTCCTCACAGTAGGCAACTGTGACAATTATTTATATAATATTATTTATATTATTTATTTATTTTATATTTTACTTGTGTTACTATTTATTACTACTTGTATTATTTAGATATTTATTTTATGTTATATATCGTTTTATTTTTTCCTCATGTATATTAATTATTTTATATTGTTTATTCTTGTTTTTTTATTTTTATTTGTAGAATTCTTATTTTAAATGTATTTATTTATTATATATATTATCGTTTTGTTCAACAATTCAGTGCTTGAATTGGCTTTATTGTGGCTTTTGTATTGATCCATATTTATTTTTTTTTATCCTAGGTTAGTAATTTACTCTTGTAGGCACTGGAAAAATAACCCAGAAGCAGTGCTAAGAGTAAAATGTTAACCAAAACTGGCCTTAACCTGGGTTAAAAAGAAAACATTAACCCAGGGTTAAGTATAACCAGTAATAAGTCATAATATAAATGAGTAATATAAAATCAATAGTTATCTAATTAATAATAAAAAATATAAATGTAAGTTTAAACTAGTATATATATAAAAAACAAATAATATAAATTATCTAAATAATATAAATTGTATAAATTATTACATAAATAAAAATTAGATGAACAATATAAAATAATATAAATAACAGTAAAAAACAAATGTTAATATAAATTATATTAAGTGTAAATAATGAAAATAACATTATTTTACAGCATCAGTATATATATTTAGCCAGTAACTGCATAGATAAATAAAACGCATGTGCGTACAAGCCCTCATTACCTCACATCTCGTTACCGATGCTGTAAAATAATGTTGTTTTCATTGTCTTTTCACCTTGTGTGAGTGTCGTAACTGTTAACATGACAGACTAAAACAGCATTAGCATTAGGGCTATCAGCTTCAATCATGCTCCACTGCCTTTATCAATCACGTTCCACATGGATGCGTTGAATTTCCCAGCATCAGGCTGACATTGTGCGGCGAGCTAATCACACCACAAAAGAGCGAGGAGTGACAGCTGAAATTAATTTCTAAATAATCTTTTAGATCAGCATGTCACATCAAAAATGTAAATTGAGACTCTCCTTACTACAATCCATGCATGAAACCAGCATAAAACGGCATGAAGTGTTGAATAAGGAACTGGTATTATTCAAATGTGGCATTAGTCACGGTCAGTACCTTCAGCATCCGGGAAATAAACTGGTTTCCGGTTGAACGGAGTCCAGTCAAGATACTGGATGCAAAAAGTGCTTTGATACACCGTTCAGTTTTCTCGTCTGGACGCTGCAAACGTTCATCCAAATGTATATGAAGAAAAAAAGATGACTTTTTTTTAAAGCTTACTAAACTATACTATAATAGTTTTCACCTTTATTTTGGATTAGTTTTATTTTTATACTTTTCATTTTAGTTAACGTTTTAGAAATTTCTGCTGTCATTTTTATTCGTTTTTGTGTGTTTTTTAATATGTCTGTATTGTTTTTAGTTTATTATTTTTTTATTTAATAATTCTAGTTTGTCGACTTAGATTCAAATGTGTATGAAGTAAATGTAAAAAAAAAACAAAATAGTACATAAAACAAAGATACTAAACTAAACTTTTGTAGTTTTACTATTATTTTGAATTATTTTTATTTTTATATTTTCTATTCATTCTAAACGTTTTAGCAGTTTTGTTGTGTTTTGTCATTTTTATTAGTTTCTTCTTTCTTTCTTTTATTTAGTTATTATTTTAGTTTGTCAAGTTAAACTAAATAAAAATAGAAATGTTGCCTTTGGCAACTAGCTGAAATAAAATAGGTGTTTTATATTTGATTTGATTTCAGCTATGATTTATTTTATTTCACTAGAGTTATTTTAGTATCAAGATACTATTATGGTTTTCACTTGTTTTGCATTAGTTTTTATTTTTTCATTTTAATTGTAAAGGTTTAGTAATTGTGTTGTTTTGTAATTTTTATTAGTTTTTTAATGTCTGTATTGTTTTGTAATATATTTTTATTTTACTTTGTTTTTAGTTATTTTAGTTCAAGGTCAGCTAAATAAAAATAGAAATGTTGCTTTTATCTTGCGACTGTTTATCTCAAACTACTTTTTTAAAATATATATTTGAGATATAAGCACAGAATTATCAGTCTTTTTTTCTTGCCATTCCGGGTTTATTTGAACAGTTTATATTTTGCTATTTTTACTTTTTTCTTGCGTTTTCGAGTTTAAAAGTAAAAAAAAAACATTATTCACCCCAAATATTCTAAAAGTATTTGCGAATTTTTCATATATACAGTACATATAAATCTCTTATAATAAAATAATTAAAAATACAATACAATTAGGAATAAAATGTGTTCAGATAATAGCATGATTAATATATATATATATATATACAGTGGGGGAAAAAAGTATTTAGTCAGCCACCAATTGTGCAAGTTCTCCCACTTAAAAAGATGAGAGAGGCCTGTAATTTTCATCATAGGTATACCTCAACTATGAGAGACAAAATGAGAAGAAAAAAAAATAAAATCTGAAAATGAAAAAAAATTATAATATATATATATATATATATATATATATATAAAATCTGAATATAATGTAAGGATATTACATTAATATTAAAAGGAAAAATATGGTAACATTTTATTTTAAGGTATCCTTTTTATGCATTATTATGAATTATGCATAATTATATGCAAGTAACCCTAATCCTAACCTTAACCGTATAGTAAGTACATGTAGTTCATTAATATTACCCAGCACTGAAATGTAGAATCCTATGTAACAAGGACACCTTAAATTAAAGTGTAACCAAAAATATTTTAATATATATCTTTATTTTTATACAATTCAAAAAAATATTACAATTAATGAATAAATGGATATATAAATTATTATTAAAATGATCAAAATATAATAAAAAATATTTTTTGTTTTATTTTGTCATATATAATAAAACATGATACATAAAATATTTTTTCAATATATTTTTTTTATATACAGTATATAGAGACGATCTCAGTGCACAGAGATTTCTGTTTTCTATCCTTTAAGGCATGAAGTCAAGACTTTTCATTTATCAGCGCAACGGTAGTAACGTGTATGCAAACACACACCAATGCAAATGAAGCCAAATACATTCACTTCAGAGCTCTTAATTACATTATATGTATTCCATGAATCATAAATTGTATGTTCCAAGGGGGTTTAGTGGCAAAATAATAGCTTTCTTTAATAATTGATTTTCTGAGCACATATCAAATGGAAAATAACGACGTTAAAGTGACACACATATTGATTGGAGTCAAAGGTTACGAGAAATATGAAGAATTCATTAATTTCGGTAAAAACGCCTGGCAACCGCAGCATATAATAATATGTAAGTGAGAGCAATGGTAATCATTTTTGTATAATCTTATTTTTCTCTTTTCTATGTGCAGCAGTGACAGATAAAAACACCTCTCGAGTCACAGAAGCTGCTTTAATAGTGCTGTGCTTCAATATGCGGATGCCATCATCAGTTAGCTGTCATATTTCATCTAAAATTGAAAGTTTTGTCATTATTTATGCAGCCTTTTGTTGTTGGACAGGGACTAGTGAGTCTGAGTTTGGCTGGTTAGTAACTATACCATACTGTATGCAAAAAAAGTAACTTTTTTATTTAAAAACAATCTTTTTTTTGTATATATACACACAACAAAATAATACAAATGAAAAAAATATATATATGTGTGTGTGTGTGTGTGTGCATATATATATATATATATATAT
>NW_015505823.1:307106-330727 GCF_001515645.1 Sinocyclocheilus grahami
TGTGTGTGTGTGTGTGTGTTTATTGTGTAATATATATTACACTGATATTATTAAACAAATTTATGTCATTTATTTAACAGGATTTTGTTGAGTGACAAATTATGAAGCTGTCGTTTTCCCACCAAAATGATGTCCCTTCCTGGAGGATCATTGTGATTCCAAGAAAGTGAGTTGAATATTTTATCCAGGATATGAATGCATCTATGATGTGGCTGTGTACAGTAATAGCGAGCGGCTCTGGTTTCTTACGAACACTAGAGAGTGTGCTCAGTAACTCTAACTTACAAGAGCCCTTTAGACCACATTATGAGCCGATCAGAACCACACTACGCTACACTCACACAGTGACTCCACATTTTAAGGACAAAACAGCAGCACCGAGTCACGTGGATTGAGACGTCCTGATGGCTGAATATTCTGCAGCTTTAGAAGAAATTAGGAGAGGTTTTTATCCTAAAAATGACAGACAGTCTTTCAGGAAGTGTAAGCGGAGTGTTAGCAGAAATGAAAATGTAGGATTTAACTCGGCTCTTTAATTGCAGACGTTATCGTCGTGATTCATGTCCACTCAGTTCATGCCATCAGATAAAGACTGTTAATTCATAACCTCTATGAATTTTCAATCAATGACACGTGAAGACTATTCACAATATTTCATTTAGATAGACTGAAATCCATCTCAGCGCTTAAACAATTAGCTAACGATTGGTTAAATTAAAGAGACGTAAATTAGGCTTGTGGGATAAAGAATCAAAGGGCCTCTGATGGAGGAAAGAGGGAGGAATATTGCTGAATATCATTGATAAATCACACTTTCAAACAATGTTATATTCCTCACTGTTTTGGATACAAGTATTTTTATTTTAAATAAATATAATCTAGTGGTCAATAGTTTGGACACATGTACTTGTATTATTTTTTATTATTTTTTATTTATATATTTTATATTATTTTCACATTTTAGTAGAAGTATATATACTGTATGCTTAATAATATACTAATAATATTAATTATTATTATTATAAAACAATGAGTGTCCACCAGTTTGTCTGCCAGTTTATAATTCAGTTACAGTAATTAAAATTAAATAAAACAAATAAAATGCAAATAAGATTACAATTAAAAATGAGTTTATTAAATTAAAAATTAATATTAACAATAAAATAAAATGTAACACTAAACTATAATGAAATAAAATTTCAATTGCATCTCTTTTATAAGAAAAATAGCATACATATAGGCCTATACATATGTGTGTGTACAATTAAAGGTGACATATCATGAAAATCTGACTTTTCCAGGTTTTAAGTGCTATAATCAGGTCTCCGGTGCATCTACCAACCAAGGAAACGTGAAAAAGATTAACCCAGTAACTTTGTTTTGGGAAGCCTTTTTCTGCAAGCGTCTGAGAAAACCAGCGCGTCTGATTTCGCTCCCTTGGTGACGTGGCAAAGGGATCTCATTATAATATTACCGCCTCTTAATCTGTAAATTTCCACCCACGGTGCCGTCATTTGATTTCGCAAGTGACAACGGTGTACTTGCTCTAATGCCATGGCGAAAGTTTGAGCAAAACATGCTAACTGTTCTGTGTTTGGCTGCACAGACGAGCACAGAACACTATTTAGAGTCCCAGCCTCAGAGGAGACAAGACAGCAGTGGATTTATTGATTTATTTACTGTATATTGCTGCTGCCACACAGATCTAAAATAAACATGCGATTTATTTCCCAGCAGTTTACCTTCACAGACATAACTGACTGTTTTTTGTAACTCGTGTGTGTTTTTAACATAAACTTGTGTGAATGAGAACTTAGTTTAGTACTCACATGCTGTGAGAGCCGCTTTCTGTGCGTGTGCTTCAGTTGTGTGCGCTCAGAAAACCCTATATCAGTAGTTTAAACTCTGTATATATGGTTTAAAACGCATGATTTCAGCATGATAAACATGATAATCAGAACCAAAACTGATGTTTTCAGCAGGTACAAGATGTAATGGCGCAGCTCTATTCTGGAAAAGGGGGCGGGGGGGTGTAAAAGCTCATTTGCATTTAAAGAAACAGGCCCGAAAAACCAGCGTGTTTCTGCTTCCACTCAAAATAGGCATTTTCAACATGATATAATAAATGATCTGTGGAGTATTTTGAGCTGAAACTTCACAGACACATTCTGGGGACACCAGAGACTTATATTACATATTGTAAAAAGGGGCATAATATGTCTCCTTTAAATGAAAACATAGTTAAATAGTTCTTAAATATTAAAATTAATATATAAAATTGTAAATATATGAAATATAAAAATGTATATTAACAATCAATATATGAATTAATATAGTATTAATATATTAAATTAAAATTAATATATTAAGTTTTGATTAAATTGCTTTTATCAACAATATAGTATCCATCCTTATTTTTCAATGCGGAAATAAGCTGTTTTCTCTGAATGTGTGAGACTTCCAGTTCATTAGCTGCTGTAGGGAAATAACCAGAAGAATAACAAAGTGCAGTAAAGGGTAAAACTGTTTGCACTACAAACCAGTGTGTTTATAATTAAGATAATACGTTAAAATAATATGGTAAGACACAACAGTTTGCAATATCAAGCAGCTAAATTTGCTGTTTTGTGCAAAGAGTAGCTGGAGGCTATTAAGTGTGTGTGTGTGTGTGTGTGTGTGTGTGTGTGTGTGTGTGTGTGTGTGTGTGTGTGTGTGTGTGTGTGTGTATGTATGTATACACACACACACACACACAAATATATATATAAAAGCACAATCTATGCAACACACTTTTATATTAATCGACATATTTGTTTTTTTATCATAACTTGCTTACATCCGACATTTCAAAGCAAAATGAGATATTCTCTGGGAATAAATGTAGAACGGGACTTAAATTTATATATATCAGGAATTGATTGGATAACAAAAAGTGGGCCTTACTTAATGGAATGTTAAAAAATTACTGGATTAGTTGGTGAAAACTACTTTGTACATCAACTTTGTAGAAAACTAAGTGTTTGAGAGAGGCGGGGCATAGAGGACTTACAATAATGTACAGTATTTGAAAAATAATGTGTTTTTTGAACATTAAAGCATGTCAACATATTCTGTTACACCAAATACACCAAATAATTATCTTTAAAAAAGCATCATATGACCCCTTTAATGAAAAACGGGCATTACTTACTGTAATGTTGGAAAATCACTGGATTGGTTGGTGACCTTATCTGGAAAAGGAAGGGGCGGGGCAAGTTTTTATATTTTGAAGAAGAAATATGAAGCTTTCCTCCTTGAAAAAACATGCATGGTTGAATCATACAGAGATTATCACGGGTTCGATTCCCAGGAAATGCATGCGTGTTGAATTTAAACCTTGAATGGCTTTGGATAAAAACATCCTGCCAAATGCATAAATGCAAATGAATCACAATAATTCCTGGAGCATGAATTAAGAAAATTAAATAATCAATGTTGAAAGTGTCTCCTGAGAAAAAAAATCTCAGATTTGCCAAATGAACTCAAACATTTCTCATCAAATTCCCTAAATCTTTAAGCTCTGCATTCCAACCGTGCGTCAACAATTGTCTCATTGGCGTCTATTTTTATGTCTCCTCAGGAATCCACATCTGAGACAAAGTAGATAATGAAACATAACCGAGACCTTCGCTCCGAGCAATACGCCGTTCCTCTGGGAAGCAGCAACAATCACTATCAATACGACACACAAACATGCCAATTAACATGAATTTTCCTAACTGGTTTGGACATCAAAGACTCGATACTATCACTGGGACAAAATAAAGTACTTAGGGTCAGCGGTGATGCAAATTGTCTTTTTTTCCTTCAATGGCTCGCTATCGCATGCCTCCAGTAGCTTTCTTTTCTTACAGAGGAGCAATTAGAGATAATGCTTTATTTAAACTGTGTATATACAAAGCTTTTATCCTCTTGTTAATGTGGCGGCCCTAAAGAGGGGCGTTTGGATGGCTGAATGTGAGGACGAGGCGAGGAGGGGTCGAATTAGAGCTTATCGCAGTCATCTGCGTGGAGCGCGGGAGGGTTTGGCCCGATCCTGAGCAGATAACGAGGGAAGAAGGCTGTACGGAGCACATCAAATGGGACGCTGGCGACTGGCGGACCCAGAGGACTGGAGAAGCCCAGCCGTCCCACCCAAAATGAGTGTTTGTACTCGCATGACCCGGCGAGAGATCGCTTCACAACAAACAAACACACGCTTTGTCTGAAGGAGGACAGGTTTACATGGAAAAGTGCTGAAGAGTAAACCATAATGACGGATCTCAGTCTGTAACACTGACAGGACAGAATGACCAATCAAAATCTTGAGTTTGAACATTTCCCAGCTTTTATTAAATATAACATCAGTAGAATCTTTAGATTGCACTATTATTAAAGAAATACAAAAAAAGTTTTATAGTTCTTAAAAATATAAAAACTTGCCCCATCCCTTTCTTTTCCAGATAAGGTCACCAACCAATCTGGTGATTTTCCAACATTCCAGTAAGTAATGCCACTTTTCATTAAAGGGGTCATATGATGCTTTTTTAAAGATCATTATTTTGTGTATTTGGTGTAACAGAATATGTTGACATGCTTTAATGTTCAAAAAACACATTATTTTTCAAATACTGTACATTATTGTAGGTCCTCTATGCCCCGCCTCTCTCAAACGCTTCGTTTTCTACAAAGTCCCTCCTTCCAACAAGTGCAGCCTGCTCTGATTGGCCAGCTGACCCAGTGCATTGTGATTGGCCGAACATTGCAAGCACTCGTTGGAAATGTTACCATAATCGTGAGCTTCATCTTTCAAAATAAATGTAAAGACAGAACCAGAAAGGGGAACAGAGTCTCTAATAACAAAACAGTAGCTGGTTCACAAGTGCCAGATTGTCATAGCAAAGTCAGAATGACCTCCTCTCCTAGGTTCACGAAACGGTCGTCCATAAAATGCATTGCTGTTCTGTTGTAAGTAATCTTAAAGATTCCTAAATGCATCTACTTTCGGAAGGCCAAATAAAGTGCTTTTGCTTTCATCTAGAAACACACAGCGTCTCCCTGACATGCTGCTTCAACACTAACTGCGGTTACTGAAACCACGCCTTCTTTCTTTGCGTGAACATTCGGGCGGCATTATGCAAATCTTCCCACATAGTGAGGTAGATATGTGGGGGCGTGTTAGAACGAGCCGTTTTAGGGGGGCGTGGCAGAGTCTTAACTTTGATAAAGAATATCTCTTTGGTTTTGAGACTTTAGTCTTTGCAACTTCAGGGATCTTATCTATGCACAATCAGCTTGTAACACTCCAAAGAGAAAGAAAAACTTGAAATCGCATCATATGACCCCTTTAACCAATCAATTCCTGATGGATACATTTAAGTCCTGTTCTACATTTATTCTCAGTAAATATCTCGTTTTGCTCTGAAATTTGTCCGATCAGTATTTCATATTGACATAAAGCATCTCAATTCCTGTTAAGTAGCAGGTAAGCAGGTTATGATAAAAAAAAGTATTCTGTAGTTCTTGTTTTAGTAAACTTAGCGTTGTATAATATTGTTAGCTCTATGATGAAATGATGAATATATATACATACATATATACACACACACACACACACACACACACACACACACACACACACACACACACACACACACACACACACACACAGCCCCTTCTGGAGAATCAGTGAGCGTTTGAACCTTCTGTAATAGCTGGAGCTGTAATATGAGTCCCTCAGTGTGAAAAGATGCATCTCAAAATCATACAGTCATTGTTGGAAATTGTTCAAATATACAAAAATGCTGCAAAATCAAAGAATTTGTGGGACTTGACAGATTTTTCTGAAGAACAGCAGCCAGATTAACTGTTCAGGACAAACAAGGGACTCATGAACAACTATCACTAAACAAAAAAACACAGCTGTGGATCATTCAGTTGACAACACAGTAGTAAGAATTAAAAAAAAAAAACTTTTGAACAGGGTAATTTTTATAAATTCAGCTATTATTTTCTGTTGTCCACTATATGTAAACATCTTTTATGTGAAATATCTTATTCAGGCCAGTACTAAATAAGCAATAGCATGCATTTTGTATGATCCCTCTTATTTTGGTAAAATAATTAACATTTTGCAGATATATATATACATACACACACATATGCGACCTGTGCTGTATGAGGGGTCATACAAGCCATAATTCATTCTGGCACTCTCACACACATACATTCTCCTTACACATACACACATTTCTCCTTTCACATACATACATTTCTACATTTTTTTGGTATCCATTACTTCCTGTTTAAGCAGGAAGTCACTCTCAGACCAGGAAATACATGTGCAAGACGTGTGCTCAGCTCTTCCTCACAATTTTACAATGATGCTATTCAAAATCATCCTGTTTTCTTTTCAAGTACAATATTTTAAAATATCATTATGTAACCTACGTGTTCTACAGATCTGTGTACAAGTGTTATGATACTGATTTTGATCGTATTGACAGGGCTCAACACTAAGGACATTTTCGACTGGCCCGGTTTGGCCAGTGGTTTAAATTTTTTACTTGCTCCGGCAAAATTTGCACAGGCCTTGCTACAATCAATCAATCAATAGATAAGACTTATTGTTTTCATTGTTGACTGTAACATTGTATTGTAATAAATGATAACCATTTTGCACAAATAGGTACAATAGTTCAAAGATAAAACTGAAATGAACCATGCTTTTTCAGGTCTTTCAGGTAGGTCTAACTCTATTCCAGTTAAGGATGCACTGATCAGGATTTTTCATGACCGATTCCAATTGCCGATTTTTGTTATTTATTTTTTACAGTCAAATGAGACGATTCCCATTCTCGTTGCCAATTTATTTAGTTTTTATTACTTTTATTTATTTTTTTTACATTTATTAAATGTTTATTTTGCTCTGTTACTGGCCAAACAAACAAACAAAAATATATGCAACATGAAGCAACTGCACAAAACAAAAAACATCAGATGGGCTGAATGAATGTTTTATTATTACTCTTTATTATTATTAGTGTTTTATTACCTTAATTATATGTATGTCTGCAGTATGACTGTATGGCTACTTTCTGTACTGGAAGCTCCTGAAACCAAGACGAATTCCTTGTGTGTGTAAACACACTTGGCAATAACTCTGTCTGATTCTGATGAAAATGCTAATTCAATCTCTGACAGCAGGTGGTGCTTATAGAACAGTAGCAGCGTTTCCTGGGTTATTACTGTATGCAGTGCTGCGCTTATTAACACTCCTTTAATATGTATTTAACGAAGGTAAAGGGAAAAAGAAAATGCCATCGAAACTTTTCTGAAGACAGTCAGTTCTCCTCAGAAATATATCCATATTAACCCCCACCCCAATTCCATAATTATGGTTTTCTTTCAGTATTTCAAGCATCGCAAACAATTAACTTGTTCTGTCTGGTACAGTATTTTCTCTGCTTGCACTTTGTGTCCGTCTTCAGTGCATCTGTCTTGCAGATAATATATCATGATGATCATTACGTTTGTGTTACCCAATTGCATCCTGTCAGGAATAACCTGCTGGCGTTGCCAGGTATTGAAAAACAAACTAAATAATCTAAAAATAAATAAACCGCAATGAGTCCAAATCTTGAGTTATGGAAATAATATAAAGATATCACTGTCCCTAACTTGCAACCTCCCACTTTATTCACTTCCTAAATTAAGTGGAGAAAAAAAAATCCATAGACGCTTATAATACGTGTATCTGGCAACACGACTGAGGCTGAGCCCGCATCCTCAATATATATATAGTAGAAATGTATGCATGTGTAAGGAGATTGTAAGTGT
Source organism: Sinocyclocheilus grahami (assembly GCF_001515645.1). Taxonomy (NCBI): domain Eukaryota; kingdom Metazoa; phylum Chordata; class Actinopteri; order Cypriniformes; family Cyprinidae; genus Sinocyclocheilus; species Sinocyclocheilus grahami. The sequence continues at coordinate 314,964 of NW_015505823.1, forward strand.
GTGAGAGTGCCAGAATGAATTATGGCTTGTACAGTCCCTCATAGTGCTGGCAAAACACACACACACATATATACATATACATATACATATATACCTATATACACATATATTTAAAGGGGTCATATGATGCGATTTCAATTTTTCCTTTCTATTTGGAGTGTTACAAGCTCTTGGTGCATAAAGAAGATCTGTAAAGTTGCAAAGACTAAAGTCTCAAATCCAAGAGATAATCTTTATAAAAGTTAAGAGTCAGCCATGCCTACCTAAAACGGCTCGTTCTAACACACCCCCACATGTCATTGTGTTTGCTCAGAAGGACCTGACATACACTTTGGTGGTCTTGGTCACTGTCTACATTGGTGGCTGGAGTAGTCCGCGGATTACTCTTTTGTGTGTTGTGAAAAGGTAAGAGAAGTCACTTATTTGAGCTCAGTGAAGCTGCTCAGTATAGAAATAAGAGACAGGCTTTTGAAACGGCCCTTTCCGATAAATCACAAGCATCCTCTCGCAGAGATCGCCTGATACACGCACACAAACACATGCAAACTTCACATGCATTTACAGAGAGTGTGCTAAGAACAAACTAAGCATGATGACGGATCATCAGCCACAGCAGAGCATTTCATAATTGTTGTGATGTGTGCTGCCCCCTGTAGGGCATCCACTCTCGCATTTGTGCACAGAAAAGACAAATCAGAAATCTCTCAACTAAACGCCAATGAAATTAAAAAGGCAGCAAATAGAGACTTTGGTTTTTAATAATTTGTTTAGAAAGGCTCTCAGAACAACTCTAAAGTAATTATAAAACATGATTTGAAAGGCAGTGCACATTATGCATTGTAACTGGAAATGGCATGTTTGTCTGGACATCAGGTTGATTTCTCAATTGTTTCTCTTAGAAAGCAATGAAAGTAAATTGAGAAATGAATCCTGATAAAAAAATATCCTATATACTGTATCTTGCATAGGTCTCCTTGTGAGAGTTACTGTACATCAGACTTATACTCTTATTGTTTGACAGTAATTCATTTATGTTTGTCTGTTTACTACCGATCAAAAGTTTGGAATAATTATGATATTTATATATTTTTTTTAATGTTTTTGAAAGAAGTCTCATCTGCTCACCAAGGCTGCATTTTTTTGATCCACAGTAAAGTAAAAACAGTAAAATTGTTACAATTTAATTATAAAATTAATACAATTTAAAATAGCTGTTTTCAGTGTGAATATATTGTAATATGTAATTTATTTCCGTGATCAAAGCTGAATTTCAGCATCATTACTCCAGTCTTCAGTGTCACATGATCTTTCAGAAATCACTCTAATATGCTCGTTTGCTGCTCAAGAAACATTTCTGATTATTAGCAGTTTTGCGGCTTCAGATTTTTGTGGAAAATACAATATTACGTTTTTTATTTTTTAATTAGTCAAGTCAAGTCACCTTTATTTATATAGCGCTTTTAACAATACATATTGCGTCAAAGCAGCTTTACAGTATTAAATAGGAAAATAGTGTGTCAATAATGCAAAATGACAATAGTAAACACTCAATTTTCTGTTAAAGACAGTTCATCATTAAATTCAGTGATGTCATCATCCAGCTCAGTTCAGTTTAAATAGTATCTGTGCAATCAAGTCAACAATATCACTGGAAATGAAGTGTCCCCAACTAAGCAAGCCAGAGGCGACAGCGGCAAGGAACCAAAACTCCATCGGTGACAGAATGGAGAAAAAAAAACCTTGGGAGAAACCAGGCTCAGTCGGGGGGCCAGTTCTCCTCTGGCCAGACGAACCAGCAGGTTGTTCCATGCTGCAGCAAAGTCAGATTGTGCGGAGGACTCATCTGGTTCCTGCATTATGGTTAATGCAGCCTTGGTGAGCATGAGAGCATTCTTTTCTTGTTAGTATGTAACAGATCATCATATGATGGTGGCCTCTGATGGCTTAGCTCATGAATATTAATTAGGTTATCCACTGACATTTTAACATCAGTGATCTATTTATTTATTTTGCTAATTGCAGGTCAACACTGAATTCTTTCCCACTGAAGCATCCTGAAGGTGGGTATGTTTTATTTTGGGTGTTTTTTCTTCAATGAACAAGGGTCAGAAATGAACTTTTCCATTAAGGGACAATATTTGGCACTGCAAGTGCTTTTCCTGTATCTTTGTACAGGCTGTTTTTACAAGTACTCCATTAAATGTGTCTGTGTTGTTGTTTTTATGTGAGATATTTAAATGCAATCAATAAATTCAGTCAGATTGTCAGGATACTGTAGTCCCATCTTTACATGCAGAGGTGGCACTGACTGTTTAATTGCTGCTCAAAGGTGGCATACATGTATTTACACAACAATTGTGTAATTTTATAAAAGTAATTTAATAATAGTAAATAGCCTACATAAAGTAAATATAAATGATACAATTAAAAAATCACTCAGTGAAAAGTTTCTAATTGCCTCTGATTGGCCATTGCATTCATGTGCTTAACAGATATGTGTGTGATTGGTTCTAATACTCAACACTAAAAAAAAACAATGCATAAAAGGAAATCGTCGATGAAACGTGAGCAGGTATAAATGTAATGCTGCATTCAACATGTTTTATTTATTTTCCCGTTTCACCTTAATTGCATCGTATTTGTTACAGTTTGTGCAGGAGCATTTTTTGCCCACATATCTTGAATTTGGTGGGCATTTTGTTAATTTTGGTGCCCCAAGCACCCACTAATTTTCAATCTTAGGATGAACTATTTTAAAATAACTTTGATTAAAGCAACAGTTTTTAATTTTTCCCTCTATATTAACTCTATCCCTGCTGAAGACATTTTCATAAAGTGGTGGAGACAGAAACATGTCCTCACTGTAATGACGTCTCTGTATTGAAGCACAAAGCTTCTGTCAGGTTACAATGATCAGGTGCGTCAAAGTTTCAGAGTGATTCCGCTCTGATGTGTTTGCAGCCTGATGGAAGGCCATTCTTTCCTCTTTCCTCTGTTTCAGTGTTAATGACGGGCCGCAGAGGAACCTGAGACTCCATCTTGCTCCGGTTACCGTTTATGTCAGGATCTGACAAATCCCACAAAACCGCAGAAGATCCCCAAAACACCCACAATGACACCGGCCTGTTTTATGACAGTAGACATCTCTCTTTAATTTTATTGCACTAATATTTTATTTCTTCTCTTATTTTTCAGCCACTTTTCATTGATCCATTCATTTTCCAATTCAACAAATCCATCCATCGCAAAGTGTTTTCATTCATGCATTTGCATTGAGCAAGTCTTAGGTCTTAAATTAACATATTGACAGTTTTTCTGAGTAACTTTCTGATTAACTTTGTTAATGCATGAAAGAAATTTCTTGTTTTCCAGCACAAATGTCTAAACATCCGTAAATCAAGATTAATTTACTTTAAAAGCAAAATGATATACTTTATATTTAGTCTGGCTCGCTGTTATTTTAGTATCTTTGAGAAACTGTTATAGATTTTATTGATATTTTGAATCGGTTTCTTATTTTTGTATTTTCTATTTTTTTAAGTTTAAAGTTTTAGGAATTTTGTTGTGGTTTTGTCTTTTTTATATACATGTCCATATAGTTTGTTTGAGTACATCAAGTTAAACTGAATTAAAATTAGAAATGTTGACTTGGCAACTAGCTGAAATAGTTTTTTATATTTTATTTTATTTCCGTTAATGTTTATTTTATTTCAAGCAACAAACAAACATCTTTTAATGGTTTTAATTTTAGTTAACTATAATAACGCTGTCTTATCTGAAAAATATATCAATATTAAATTAGTTTTAACTTAAAACAGGAAAAATTTGGCCAGTGAGGTCAGAAAAATACACTTAATTATAAGGGAAAGCAAGATTATTTTTCTGACTTCATTAGCAGATTTTCTGGTTTTAAGCAAAAATTCACTTAATTTTGATGCTTAATATCTTAAGTCGTTTTGCTTTTCAGGTAAAAGTATCTTGATTTCAGAGTGGTTAAATGTTTGTATTGAAAAATACTAAAATACCAAGTAAAAAATAGATGCTGCTCAAAAGTAGGGCTGCTTTAATGTAGTATTTTCCTAATTATACGGTTAGGCACACTTAATAGGATATAAGAGGTCCAAACCTCTGAGAGCCCATCAAGGGCCAAGGGCCCACACAGGGGGCCCATCCATTGACACAACCCTGCTATTATCTTCACATATCCCAATGCATATTCTGTGACAGTGGAAGCAACCTAGGATTTAAAGGTCACACCGGCACAAAGGAGGAGCTCTCTGCATTGCTCGAGGTGTTTTATTTGACCTTGCAGGTCTGCCAGAAAGGATGCAGGCGAAATCTTTCAATACACTAAGTGACTGCTGAATACGAGCCAGGAGAAACACAATATTGGGGAGGCGCAGGGTCGCTCTGCTTAAAGGAATCCCCCGCTGGCTGCGGGACGAGGCGAACGCGTCGCACGACGAGGTGCAAACACGGCATTGGAAGGGCCCAGATAAGGATACAATTCCCCACATTGAGAGGGCCTCTCTGCCGCATCGGACGAAGCAGTTACGGCCTTTGTTAATGAAGTTTCATTTGATTCCCTCTGACAACCATTGAAACAATGAGCATTGGGAAACGACCCTAACAATGGCTTTCGGCGGCATTTCTGACACTTTTCGCATAAAAAGCAAGAGGATCTTCCTTCCTGAAAGAGTCCGCCATAAAAGGCACCTGCAAACAAGAGTTGAAAAGGGCCAGCAAATGATGCCACTTTTGTTCAGCCACACAAAGCGTCCGTGATTTCCATTGTGACCCGAGTGCGCATTGTGCATGAACAATGCGTCACCGTACACAGAGTACACAGGAGTAATTGGCTTTATTCGCAGGCTCTTTTGACCAGTCAGTCTGGATCAGCAAAAGCCAGATTGTTGCAAATGGGGCAAATCGTTCAACTTCATTTGACCATCAATGTTGAACGTTATATTGCAATATAAACATTGAGAGGTGACTGAAGCAACACAGCACACGGAAAAGGTCAATATTTAATGCACGAAAGTTGTGAAATAAGCTCATTGTGTGCTCGAATCAAATTTGTTATTGAATAAAGTTGGCTATTCTGCAATATTTTGGCTGTACACTTGATTCATGGACAAATAAAGGTGTCAAATGAATGTTTTCCAACAGGTTTTCAACTTGCCATTCACTCTTAAAAATAAAAGCTACAAAAGAGGGTTTTCACAGCGATGCCATTTTTGGTTCCTCAGTGAACATTTCTTAAAACAACTATTTTTTTTCTTAGTGTAAGGAACGTTTTAATAATCTGAAGAGCCTTTTTCCACTTTAAAGAAAATTGTTTTGCATCAAAAAGTGTCTACATTCTTTAAAATAAAGGTTCTTTAATGCATCTTTGGTTCCATGCAGAACCTTTAACATCCATTGTTTCCATTTAACAAAAGGTTCTTCATAGTGGAAAAGTTGTTCTTTGCGAAACCCTTTTCGCAAAGGTGTAGCTGCTCTATTTAAAGATGTCTATCAATGCAAGCAAGTGTCATTTGGTCAGTACTTGTCTTTTGAATATATAGCGATTGTGCTGAAAGGTGCTCTAATGTTTATCATTATTTACAGGCCTCTAAAATACTCTCCAGCCTTTGTTGAAGAGTTCACAGAAATGCTATCAATGATTTCCTCAGAGTTTGACGGTTTTGCTATTGCAGGGAATTTGAATATTCACATAGATAATGCAGAAATCAAAACTACATAAAAAATTATAACTTTTAAACACTTTTGACTTGATTCTGCATGTGCATGGACCCACACACAATCGAGGACACACTCTAGATTTACACATCAGTAGAGGTCTAAACATTTCATCCATTGTTATTAAGGATGTAGCTGTGCTCTAATGTTTATCATTATTTACAGGCCTCTAAAATACTCTCCAGCCTTTGTTGAAGAGTTCACAGAAATGCTATCAATGATTTCCTCAGAGTTTGACGGTTTTGCTATTGCAGGGAATTTGAATATTCACATAGATAATGCAGAAATCAAAACTACATAAAAAATTATAACTTTTAAACACTTTTGACTTGATTCTGCATGTGCATGGACCCACACACAATCGAGGACACACTCTAGATTTACTTATCAGTAGAGAGTAAAGATCAGCAAACTCATCTTTGATATATTGATCTGTGCTACCACTGTCTCTAGATCTGTCTCTGTCAGAAAGAGATGCATTAACGAAAATACTAGTGTGCAAATTATGAAGGCTATATCTTTAACACCAAGTATCTCTGCAGACTTTGTTGATCTTCTCCTTGATTCCTTTAACTACTTAAACTCAAATGGATACCTGGACAATTTTCAATCTGGTTTCCGACCGCAGCACAGCACAGAGAAGACTAAGATTAATAAATGATATCCGCTTTAATTCTTACTTACTTAACTTTATTGACCTTAAAAGGCCATTATTTATGTAGACAGCAGTATACATGCACATACAGCAGCAACACAACACACATAAAACACACATTTATAATAAATCATTTAAAAACATGACATTCAAACATTCTGATTCTGGCAAACATGAAAAACATTACGATTCTGGCAAAATATCAGTGCTGGTACTACTAGATCTCAGTGCTGCGTTTGACACGGTCGATCATAACATACTTCTAGAGAGACTGGAAAACTGGGTCTGGCTTTCTGGGATGGTTCTCAATTGGTTTAGGTCATACGTAGAAGGGAGAGGTTATTATGTGAGTATAGGAGAGCATAATTCTAAGTGGATGTCCATGACATGCAGGGAGTCCTACAAGGCTCAATTCTTGCACCGCTCTTGTTTAGCCTGTATATGCTCCCACTAAGTCAAATAATGAGAAATAACCAAATTGCCTATCACACTATGCTGATGATACCCAGATTGACCTAGCCTTATGGCCAAATGACTACAGCCCCATTGACTCCCTCTGCCAATGCATTGATGAAATTAACAGTTGGATATGCCAGAACTTTCTTCAGTTAAACAATGAGAAAACTGAAGTCATTGCATTTGGAAACAAAGATGAAGTTCTCAAGGTGAATACTTACCTTGACTCTAGGGGTCAAACAACTAAAAAGTCAAGTCAAGAATCTTGGTGTGATTCTGGAGACAGACCTTAGTTTCAGTAGTCATGTCAAAGCAGTAACTAAATCAGCATACTATCATCTCAAAAACATTGCAAGAATTAGATGTTTTGTTTTCAGTCAAGACTTGGAGAAACTTGTTCATGCCTTTATCACCAGCAGGGTGGACTATTGTAATGGTCTTCTCACCGGCCTTCCCAAGAAGACCATTAGACAGCTGCAGCTCATCCAGAACGCTGCTGCCAGAGGAGAGCATAAGTCTAAGTGGACGTCCATGACATGCGGAGTCCCACAAGGCTCAATTCTTGCACCGCTCTTGTTTAGCCTGTATATGCTCCCACTAAGTCAAATAATGAGAAAGAACCAAATTGCCTATCACAGCTATGCAGATGATACCCAGATTTACCTAGCCTTATCTCCAAATGACTACAGCCCCATTGACTCCCTCTGCCAATGCATTGATGAAATTAACAGTTGGATGTGCCAGAACTTTCTTTAGTTAAACAAGGAAAAAATTGAAGTCATTGCATTTGGAAACAAAGATGAAGTTCTCAAGGTGAATGCATACCTTGACTCTAGGGGACTAACAACTAAAAATCAAGTCAGGAATCTTGGTGTGATTCTGGAAACAGACCTTAGTTTCAGTAGTCATGTCAAAGCAGTAACTAAATCAGCATACTATCATCTCAAAAACATTGCAAGAATTAGATGTTTTGTTTTCTGTCAAGACTTGGTGAAACTTGCTCATGCCTTTATCACCAGCAGGGTGGACTATTGTAATGGTCTTCTCACCGGCCTTCCCAAGAAGACCATTAGACAGCTGCAGCTCATCCAGAACGCTGCTGCCAGGATTCTGACTAGAACCAGAAAATCTGAGCATATCACACCAGTCCTCAGGTCCTTACACTGGCTTCCAGTTACATTAAGGATTGATTTTAAAGTACTTTTACTCATTTATAAATCACTCAATGGCCTAGGACCTAAATACATTGCAGATATGCTCACTGAATATAAACCTAACAGACCACTCAGATCATTAGGATCGAGTCAGTTAGAAATACCAAGGGTTCACACAAAACAAGGGGAATCCACTTTTAGCTATTATGCCGCCCGCAGCTGGAATCAGCTTCCAGAAGAGATCAGATGTGCTAAAACATTAGCCACATTTAAATCCAGACTCAAAACTCATCTGTTTAGCTGTGCATTGACTGAATGAGCACTGTGCTACATCCGAACTGACTGCACTGTATTCTACAGTATTTATAATCATTTTCTATTCTTAACTGTTTTAATTCATTTTAAATCCATTTTTAAATAATTTTAAAAGTTTAAACAGAAGGTTAAAGTAAATGCTGTGAAGGTAAAGAGAATGTGGGCAAAGAAAAACAAGTTTGTTGGTTAATCAGTTGAAAGTAGGACCTCTGAGTTCTATTTGTTTGGTTTATGATGGTCAAAGTAAGTAGGGGGTGAAGTAGTGTTAGGTTAGGTTAGGAAGTAGTAGTAGTTAGGTATTTGTGGAGGATTTTCCACTTAGTGGGGAAGGGTTGAACAAAGCTTGAGAATGTTTGTTTGTGTTAAGAGCACATTACAAACAGTAGGTTTTTAAAATCCTTGTTTTTATTGTTGTGATTATTTTTATTATTATTATTATTTAATGATTATTTTACTTCCTTTTATGTAAAGCACTTTGAATTGCCATTGTGTATGAAATGTGCTATATATATAAACTTGCCTTGCCTTAATAGAACCATTAATGCCATTAAAGAACCTTTATTTTTAAGAGTGTTTGTCAGCAAACAGTCCCGGTCCAAGAATTTCAAGATGGGACAGTTAAAAGCAATGGATCTGACAGCAAACAGTAAGACTTTTCTGATGTTATATGTTAAGAGGTAATTTACATACTGAGTGGGCATTTTGGCTACTGCACCTAAAAACTCCTAAGGCTCAAAGAAGGAGAGCTGAAAGTGGTCATGTGAACAAAGACATGCTGAAGCCATGTATAATATGAGCTCTTTAATGCCGCACGACGTTTTTGTTTCTGTTTAGTCTGGTATCTGCCGCAAACATCACTCAGGCATTGTGGATGAGAGATTGGCTTTCATACCTGCTTTGTGCAGTTCTCTTGGGTTTGGTTGATGTGCCACGCCTGCTACTCAACCTCTGAATGTGTGCCAGACATTTCCCTGCTTTTGTGAAGTTAGTCATACTGGAACAGAAAACTTCTGACGGTAAACATTTAGACGGGAGCTGAGAAGCTTCCCATTTTTTAACTGAAATTTAAAACCTGAGCGTTCTTTTTATTCATTTAGAAGTATTTTGTAAAACTCTCGGTATGAATAAGGATACTTATTTGTATTATTTTAAGATTTATATTTTGGCATTTTTTGCCTTTATTGTGACAGGACAGATCAGAATTGACAGGAAGCGAAATGGGAGCAGGAAAGGTACGTCCTTGAGTCGGGATTCAAACTCGGGACGGCTATAGTGCAACAGCTCTAAAATGAAATCAACATTTTCTGGTTTTAGACAACGGGTTCCATCTAAAAATAAAATCCTGGACGTACGGTTCTGTTAAAGGGGTCATATGATGCTGCTAAAAAGAACATTATTTGGTGTAATGAAATGTGTTTATGCGGTTTAAGGTTAAAAAAACACATTATTTTCCACATTCTGTACATTATTATTTCTCCTCTATGCCACGCCTTTCTGAAACGCATCGATTTTTACAAAGCTCATCGGTCTGAAAAGCGAGATGTGCTCTGATTGGCAAGCTATCTAGTGCGTTGTGATTGGCCGAATACCTCAAGCGTGTGACGGAAATGTTACGCCCCTCACCATACTCTGATGCCCCAGAGCGACGAGACATAAACATGAAAACCCATTATAAACGAGGCATTTGTTGCATCCAGTGGGGACATAATTACGGATTATAATGACTTATACTGTCTTTTTACACGTTGTGTTGCATCGCGCCGCGTAAACATAAAACCATGTCTGCATTTGTGATCGGAGAAATGACAAACAACAAGCGCTACTCTACACTGCCCAAAACTCGCGTTTGAATCATCAGTGGAAAATTCTTTAAATATAAAAAAACGTACTTACAGTCTGTGAGAACAGCCGGCATTAAAAAAGTGATTGAAAAGAGTGTTAACACTTCTTACAAGAATTGTTTTTAAATTAATTTATTATTCACATCATCTTTTGGCAGTGGAATTGCATTTATTTTTTTCCTACTATTTATTCCTTAGAAAATTAAGTCATTAATGCTATTTACATACCACACTTCATGTGCATTATTTCTCTGTGTCGTCTCTTTTCGTCCCTCCAGAGCAGTGACCGCACCTTTGGCCCATTTCTGTGAAAGTGCAGATGGGTAATCCCAAAATAATTATTTCCAGATTAGGAGAATTGGGCCACAAAGCAGGCCTAGCCAGGCATGAAATGGCCTCTCAAACACAGCAGCGGCAGCTCCAGACGACCACCTGCCTGACACTAACTCGCCTCACCTGGACTGAAAGAGTGAAACAGTCAAGAAGACCATGCAGTGTCTTTGGAGAAAAGGTACATTTTGAAGAGATGAAATGCCATTCTCTGAGGACAGAGCCTGAATAAATAATTAGACTACTGTCTGTATTATTAGGGTTGATGCAATGTGTTGTTTTCCCCGTCTGAGGATTGCTGTTGAATTAAATGTCTATAATTGTGGCAATTGCACTGCATTGTTGCATGTTGACACTTTCCTGACACCTGTTGTTTGCATGTGGTTCTGCTGTTGCTGTTTGTCAGTACTTCAGGGGACAAAAACAACATTAATCTATGCATAAAACACTTTGTGGTCAGTATAAACTTGTAGAGTTTTGACACAGTGTCACACGTCATGATAACCAATTCATGGTTATCTTTAACTAAAACTGTAACCCAAATCATAAAATTAAAATTGTTACTTGAAAGAAAATAATTGTTTATGTATATTTTATATATACAGTGGTGTGAAAAAGTGAAATCTAAATCCAAAACTACATGGCCCTGTGTGAAGAAGTGTTTGCCCCCCTGTTAAAACTGTGGTTTATCACACCTGAGTTCAATTTCTCTAGCCACACCCAGGCCTGATTACTGCCACACCTGTTCGCAATCAAGAAATCTCTTAAATAGGACCTGCCTGACAAAGTGAAGTAGACCAAAAGATCCTCAAAAGCTAGACATCATGCCGAGATCCAAAGAAATTCAGAAACAAATGAGAAAAAGTAATTGAGATCTATCAGTCTGGAAAAGGTTATAAAGCCATTTCTAAAGCTGTGGGACTCCAGCGAACCACAGTGAGAGCCATTATTCACAAATGGCAAAAACATGGAACAGGCGTAAGATGGGGTAAGATGGCGGCGCATTCACACGCTGCAGCTTCTCTCTCTCCCGACAGAAAGGTGTTTTCGTGTTTTTTGTCTTGTGAGTCGCAGTGTTTTTGTACGTATTCGTCGCATCTATTTGTTTCTAAGCGCGCAAATCTGTGTTAGTGAGCACTTCTCCTTTGCCAAGATAATTCATCCACCCCACAGGTGTGGCAGATCAAGATGCTGATTAAATAACATGATTATTGCACAGGTGTGCCTTAGGCTGGCCACAATAAAAGGCCACTCTAAAATGTGCAGTTTTACTGTATTGGAGGCCGTGTGGCAAATTGTAGTTCCCTGTCCTCATCTAGATAAGGTGTGGAGCTCCGCGTGTGTTCAGCTCTGCTCTTTTAGCACAGAGGAGATCATAACGGTGAAGAACGAAGCACCTGCATTACCTCCGGCTCTAATAAACAAGACAAAAGTACAAATTAAGAAAGTTATATTTTATGTATGTATGAACACTTCTGTTCAAAAGTTGGAAGTTGAAGTTGGTGCACGTTTCTTTGAAAGAAGTTTCTTTTGCTCACCAAGGCTGCATTTATTTGATCAAAAATACATAAAAAATGTGAAATATTATTACAATTTAAAATAGCTGTTTTCTATGTGAATATATTGTCAAATGTAATTTATTTCTGTGATCAAAGCTGTATTTTCAGCATCATTACTCCAGTCTTCAGTGTCACATGATCTTCAGAAACAAGAGCATAGGTTTGATTTTGGAATTGGTCGGAACATAACAACAGACATTTAATTGTTTGATCAAAATTATTGCTATGGACAATTTAGTAGTCGCTGGATATTGGTAAGGACATGTCCCGAGTGTCCCTACTAAATTCTACACCCTTGTTCAGAAATCATTCTAATATACTGATTTGCTGCTGATTAGCCTATTATCAGTGTTGAAAACAGTTGTGCTGCCTCATATTTTTATTAGTATTAGTATTGCATTATAAAGAAAGAAAATTAGTAGGCCTATTTAATGCCGTGCATATGAACCTGCTTGCATCTAATATTAAACATCCATGACATTAAATGACATGACTTGACTGTACTTCAACCAGATCTGTCTGAAAAACACAGACGTGTTGACAACACCATACAAAGGTTTCAGGAAAGCTTGTGGACACGTTATAGTCTGCTCAAACAATGAAGTTCTGTCATCTGAAAACACGGTCTGTGTCACTTTCCAGAGAAACTTCAGAGATCCAGAGCGAGTGACTTATTTGTTCTTGGCAGAGCGTGACCGAACCACGCCGAGCAATGCCAAATAACCAGAACCTCTGCAACTGAAAAGAGATCAGTGATAAAATAACAACAGGTTGGCATGTTAAACAGAGCAAACAGCAGTCATGTCACACACAATGTAAGCACAATATTAGCTTCATAACTTAAATGGAGCATGCATGCTCTTCAAACACACAGCAGACAAAAGCCAAGAAGGCACTCTGGCATCTGAACATGCGTGAGAGATACAGACAGATACAGCAGCAGCGCTCATACAGTGTGTGTGTGTACAGAGGGAGGGTTCGACAAGTTCCTGTGAATAAGAGTAACACATTGTGTTTGTCTGTTGCGTTAGTCACGCTGCTGTTACACTGACTGTGGCAGGTAAAGATCACGTTAATGAGCGGCTCTGACCTCTATATCCATGTCACCTCAGTGCCGCATTAGAAAACGCACAGGTCTGACGCTGATTCTGATTGGACGAGTCGTGTTCAAAGCCGTTGCACTATGCTGATAAATTACTGGCAACACAGACAGCCTACAGTTAAACTAATAGGCCTTAGTCAGGTATTTGATGCAAATGACAATGGCTTTGAGGAATGGAATAGTTTAGGCATAGTTTACCTCAAAAATTAATATTGCATCATTATTTATTCATTGGTTGTCTCTTCAAATTGTTATGCTTAAGAATTATACCTGTTTTAAACAAGCATTTTGCATTAATATACAAAATTTTGTTTCTCAAGTCATTTATCTTGTTTTCAGAATACTGAGACACTTTTGCTGGAAAACAAGGCAAAAATACAGATAAAAATATTAAAACATTTTTAAAAAACACAATGCAATGCAGTACAAATAAATTCAAAATACAGCTAAAACACCTTTAAAATACCAATACAGAAAATTCCTTCATATCAATAAAGTACATGGTGCCCTATTTATATGGATTTTTTTAGAGATGCATGCATGCACGCATTTCAAATTGATTTGTTTATACAAATTCTTTTTTTTTCTTTTTTTTATATGCAGTGTATTTCTTTCTTTTTTTTCCTGTCACTACTAATGCTTTGACAATTTGAAGGATAGTTTAATTTGTGTCCCCTGGAATGTATATATTTATTAGTTTGTTTAAATTAGATTTGTTTTTCAATAATTGGTCAGCTGAATGATCACTACCCATGCATGCCTATTGACCGAACAGCCACATTTTCATATCTGTCAAATTAAATATATCATCTCACTAATGTCTATAGAGTGTTGCAGGAATTATGTATTTTTGTAGGCCAAAACCTGGAAACGAGTGCATTTTATCACTTCTGGTTCCATTGTCTTCAAGTCAATTGATTTTTTGAATAGGTTTCGGCTTAAATGTCTGAAATAAGGTATGTGTTTAAAGGGGTCATATTATGCGATTTCAAGTTTTCCTTTCTCTTTGGAGTGTTACAAGCTGTTCGTGAATAGATAAGATCCCTAAAGTTGCAAAGAGTAAAGTCTCAAACCCAAAGAGATATTCTTTATAAAAGTTAAGACTCGTCCACGCCCTCCTAAACGTCTCGTTTAAACATGCCCCCACATATCTACGTCACTGTGTGGGAAGATTTGCATAACGCCGCCCAAATGTTCACGCAAAGAAAGAAGGCGTAACTTTTATTCTCGCTGTAGTATTGTTGTTGCTGCCGCCATGTCCTGAATGTTTCGGCTTAAATGCCTGAAATAAGGTATGTGTTTAAAGGGGTCATATTATGCAATTTCAAGTTTTCCTTTCTCTTTGGAGTGTTACAAGCTGTTCGTGAATAGATAAGATCCCTAAAGTTGCAAAGAGTAAAGTCTCAAACCCAAAGAGATATTCTTATTCGAGTGTGCTGTGCATTTTATGGAGGACTGTTTCCTGATCCTGGGAGAGTAGACTACAATGCCGGCTGTTCTGACTCACAGACTGTAAGTACGTTTTCATGTTTAAAGAATTTGCCACTGACGATTCAAACGCGAGTTTTGAGCAGTGTAGAGTAGCGCTTGTTGTTTGTCATTTCGCCGATCACAAATGCAGACATGGTTTTATGTTTACGCGGCGCGATGCAACGCAATGTGTAAAAAGACAGTATAAGTCATTATAATCAGTAATTATGTCTCCACTGGATGCAACAAATGCCTCGTTTATAATGGGTTTTAATGTTTTTGTCTCGTCGCTCCGGCCGGACAGGGCATCATCACAGTATGGTGAGGGGCGTAACATTTCCGTCACACGCTTGAGGTATTCGGCCAATCACAACGCACTGGATAGCTGGCCAATCAGAGAACACATCACTTCCTCAGAACGATGAGCTTTGTAAAAATCGACGTGTTTCAGAAAGGTGGGGCATAGAGGAGAAACAATAATGTACAGTATGTGGAAAATAATGTGTTTTTTAAACTTTAAACCGCATAAGCACATTTCATTACACCAAATACACAAAATAATGTTCTTTCTAGCAACGTCATATGACCCCCTTAACTCAAGATATTTTCACAATTTATTATACAACATGGCGTAATACCCCTTGTGGTTTTTTAAAGCTTTTACTTGTCTTGAAAAAGGTGGTTGCTAACAAGTGGCTAAATGGGATTACAGGAATTGTCAAGGACATTAAATGAATAGGTGAACACATCTACACTAGTCTGCTTTCACAGCTTCACTGCATTTATAATCGTCCATTTACAACCACTGCATTTATAATCATGTTTATTTGTGAAGATTATAATAATCTGGCAAATCTTATTTTCTGCAATAGGCCTAATCCAAAAGCCAATGTAAAATACTATTGGGTTTTTGTCGAGGGAACCAAAGCTAATTTATGGTTAGCCTACAGCGATAGCACATGTACACTAGCCTATGCATGTATGTGTTCTGGTGTTGCTGTGGTGGTAACAATGTCCTTAAAATGCAACCATGCCTGTCATTTATCTGCATGTGCTATATTTATTTGTTTTATGTTTACTCAGACACTTTTATCCAAAGAAACTTGCATTGCATTCAGGGCCGGGTCTAGGGGGGGGCTA
>NW_015505823.1:330766-333608 GCF_001515645.1 Sinocyclocheilus grahami
TAAATAAATAAATAAATAAAAAATAAGCATTAAACACTTATTATTTGTACTATCTAAATAAGGATCAGTCACTTTGTTCAAAGGAAAAATTGACAATTATGCACATAATGACATTTGAACTCATAGCCACAAAATCTTATTATAAATAATAATACAAATCTAACTGTAACATCCAAGCAGAAAACACAACAGTGCATTTCTGTTCAGTGAAGTATAAAATTGCCTTTATTACAATCACAATCACCTGCTTGCCTGTAAGCCTACTTAGTATATCCTATTTTAAATAAACTGTATACTGAATTTGTTTTTGTGTGAGTGTGTGTCTTCCTTCATTAGCCTTCATTGGCATGAACAGCTTGATTAGTTCCTGTATCAAATGAAGGCCCGCCTTCTGAAATACGAAATGTGCTGTGATTGGTTAGCTGGGCCAGTGTGTGCTGTGATTGGTTAGCTGGGCCAGTGTGTGCTGTGATTGGTTAGCTGGGCCAGTGTGTGCTGTGATTGGTTAGCTGGGCCAGTGTGTGCTGTGATTGGTTAGCTGGGCCAGTGTGTGCTGTGATTGGTTAGCTGGGCCAGTGTGTGCTGTGATTGGTTAGCGGAGCCAGTGTGTGCTGTGATTGGTTAGCGGAGCCAGTGTGTGCTGTGATTGGTTAGCGGAGCCAGTGTGTGCTGTGATTGGTTAGCGGAGCCAGTGTGTGCTGTGATTGGTTAGCGGAGCCAGTGTGTGCTGTGATTGGTTAGCGGAGCCAGTGTGTGCTGTGATTGGTTAGCGGAGCCAGTGTGTGCTGTGATTGGTTAGCTGGGCCAGTGTGTGCTGTGATTGGTTGGCTGGGTCAATGTGTGCTGTGATTGGTTAGCTGGGCCAGTGTGTGCTGTGATTGGTTGGCTGGGTCAATGTGTGCTGTGATTGGTTAGCTGGGCCAGTGTGTGTTGTGATTGGCTCCACTTGGCGCCTGGTCGGGAAATATCATGCCCCTTACCATAGCTGCCTGCGAACTTCAGTGTAAATATTGAGTCAATATCAAATCAATTTGAGTGTGATTTATGGCTGTTTGCACTGTGCAGGTCGACCATAAACATTCCCTGTAGATCTCACCATCTCATGCGCAGCCACACGATTGGTTGATTATATACAATACCTGCATGTTATTGGACAAACGTGTCCCGTATGAACGGTGCATATGGCCACCTTACTCGTTGCCTTCTCTAGTGCAGATCAACCAGGTCTCGTCCCATTAAAAAACATAACAATTAAAGCGCATATACTGTATTAGAACTGCATCGCACATACTCTAAGCGTTTGTGAATTCACAATTATGCTTAATAATGATTTTTAAATGGGTTTAATATATCATGCAGCCTTGGGAAATGGTCTAATAATGTGTTTTATGGATTCTCGTCCATGAAATGCGCCACTTCCGGTATTTTCCGGTTAGTCGACGCAGCAAAATGAAGTCGAGGATTTAAAAAAAAAAATCGAATAGTTGAATAAAATCGACGAATCGCAACAGCCCTAAATATTATATTATAATATTATATATGCAGTATTATACGTTGTCTACACACATTTAACATTTCTGCACTCACACAGACACAAAATGCAAGACTGAAAATTGAGTAGCCTAAATAAAAGTAAACTATGAATATATTACCCTAGAAAGTGCTGCCCTACCACAATTTCTGATTGCCCCCCCAGTCCAGCGAGCCTAGTACCGGGCCTGATTGCATTCAAGGTTTAGCCTACATTTATGTTGCTGCTATAAACATTAGCAGTTTAATTTAGTGCAATGAAAACTGCTTTGCATAAAAGCATCTGCCAAATGCATAAATGTAAATGTGCTTAGTGATATTCTGTTTAACTATTAGCCTAACTACTTCTCTGCATTGACAGTTTTGCTGACCGTAAAGAGAAAACAGACGAAGATGATGATATTTTTCGCTATTTTTAACGTGAGAGCGGGCTATTTGTAATTTGAATGCTTCCGGTTTCATCCCCCTGTTGAAAAAAACCGCATATGCTGGTTAGGTATGTTTTGACGATGGGATGCTGGTTTAAACTGGTCCTTTGCTGGTTTATGCTGGTCCTTTGCTGGTTTAAGTTGGTCCTTTGCTGGTTTAAGTTGGTCCTTTGCTGGTTTAAGTTGGTCCTTTGCTGGTTTAAGTTGGTCCTTTGCTGGTTTAAGTTGGTCCTTTGCTGGTTTAAGTTGGTCCTTTGCTGGTTTAAGTTGGTCCTTTGCTGGTTTAAGCTGGTCCTTTGCTGGTTTATGCTGGTCATTTGCCAGCACATGACCAGCATAAACCAGCAAAGGACCAGCTTAAACCAGCATCCCAGCGTCAAAACATACCTAACCAGCATATGCTGGTTGGCCGCTTATTTTACCGGTACAAAAAAAACAGCACGTTTTGATGCTTGATGTTGAAAACTGTTATCATATTTTAATGTAGCATATTGTGTAATCAAACACAATGGTTTGTAGCGCCAATAGTTTTACCCCTTCTTTTTCTAAATAGCGCTAATGAATCGGAATACAGAAAGTTTCGCATTGCAAAATAAGATGGATAGCATCCCTTGCAACTAAATATATTACGAATTTAAAACCAAGCGGCAACCTCCCGCTCTCTCTCGTGAAGCCAACACGGAAGTGACTTAAACTGTAATTCATCAACTGGCTGCTAGAGGCGGGCTGCAAAAGGGACTCAGTCCCATAGACTCCCCGTGTTAAAATGCCCAACTTTACAGCAGAATAAAACATGTTTACAGCCTGGTTAAAAAAATTTGTTTGGTCTATGTAGCTAATATTGCCCTTCATGACAACTGTGAGGGGGGTGAATTTTTTTATAA
>NW_015505823.1:333618-338125 GCF_001515645.1 Sinocyclocheilus grahami
TGTTTGGTCTATATAGCTAATATTGCCCTTCATGACAACTGTGTTTTTTTATAACTCATCCGTTTAAATTATATTAAGCCTTAAAGTTCTGCATAATTAAGGGCGTGGCCACTTGAGTGACAGGTGGATTGCCGCTGCTGTCACCACCGTCGAGCTCGGTGGGCGTGGTTTCAGCAACCAGCTCCCGCCTCTTTGCCCATTTTCGATTATCCGTGAGTGACGCGCGGTGACATGCTGCCAAGATGGCGACGGCCCGCTCCGCCCACTTTTGAGCTTCAAAAACGCTCTTCAGAAACCTACGGGTGACATCACGGACACTACATCCATGTATTTATACAGTCTATGTTTAAAACCATAATATCAAGATTGAAGCACCTGCTTTTGTGTACTAGACTGTTTCAGGACGAATCCTGTTTTCTCTACTGTAAGAAAGCCCGTAAATTGAAGCGTTCATCGATCGGGCCCCTCCTTACAGGAACAGTGAGCAGTCAGACAAACAATATACGGCGATCCGGACTTCTGTTGAAGTGCTCGTGTTTGCGTTAAAACTGGGTTAACTAAAACAAGGCCCTAATGTCACACAGTCCTAATCCTACGTATAAACCACACCAGCTATTCAACACCCAATAATTAAATTAGGTATATAATTGTGTGTTTATTATGAGTCACTGCAAGGGATGGGACATCATCCGAAAGCCCAGTGAGATGCGACTCTGTGTGCGAGAGATTAAAGGAAAGCCTTGCAAAAATACAAGAGGGGCACTTGACGATTGATTTGGTGTTTGAGAGCTTAAGTCAATAGTCCCATTGGAGCAGATAAATTCCCGGAGCTCTGCTATCATAATCTCAATCAATAGCCGTCCGTGATGAAGGAGTCCAGTGTACATATTGAAACGGGCCATGTTTGCGCAGATAAGCCCGTACAGTAGGCCTGTCTCTCCGGGGTTCGGCGGCACTTGCATGAAGCGCTCGAGTCCGATGTTTGCTTAGTTAAAAGATCATGTCTGCTGACTGAATCCAAACGGCCACAGTATTAACGGGATAATGCGATAATCAAAGAGCTCTGATACTGTGTACAATGCACGTCTTACTCTGTTTATCCAGTGCTTGTAACTGCTCTGTCAAACGCTGCTTATTCATTATTTGCCACATTGTTCGAGCTCATGGATAACCGATAGCCTGCCTTCTGGAATATGACGGAGTGTCACTCGGATTTGTTGGGCAAATAACAGCTGACTAGTTCCACGTACAGGTCTGTTGACACTGGCTTTTCTCAACAGCACTGTTGAATAAACGTACACAACCTCAAATGATCCCAGTCAGCGCAAACGACACGTAAATGATCCGAACGTGATGCGCAACAATTGGCCTACTAAAAAAGTATGTTTCTGTTAATTTCAGATTTTAAGCAAACTCTTTGGTAAGGCTTATAATAGTTCCTAAATTTTTCAATGGATTTTGTGTAAGCGGATCTTGTTATGGAGTCACAAAATGGATGCAGTGAAGGTAAAAAATATATATATAATAATAAATATATATATATATATATACCATGTGTGTATGTGTGTGACTTTTGCTATCTCACAAAACTTTTGTGTTCCAGGCTCCAGCAAGGGGAAAAAATGGCATTCGCTCACAACTGGAAATAATATGTTACATATATTTTTTCTTTGGAATATAACATATACTGTATATATATATAAGAACTTTTCACAGTGCATGCCAAGATGGAACAGCATAACTAAAACAAATGTTTAGCTTAATAAATTTTTACAAATTTGATAATCACTTTGGGGCTTCTTTTTTTTCTTTTTATCTTTTTTTCATGTATGGCAGACATCATGTGGTGTTGTATGTTTTTATTATTTTCTTTTATCCGGACGATTTCTTTCCTAAAACGTTTTGTTTCTAAAGAAAAAAACTATAGGCTATGTTGTTTTTAGTGTGCTTTATAAATACAATTATTTATTTATTGATCAAGAACTTTTCACAGTACATGCCAAGATGGAACAGTATAACCAAAAATTATTCATATAAAGTCAACTCGTAGTAATAGGATGCAGAAACAATTTGTTCTGTTACTGGCTAAACATTATATATGGTATAAGAAAAAAATCAATCCGCATCTTATTCTTTTTAAGTCCAAACTGGAGAAAAAGACGCTCATTTATTTACTTTTTCATCTGAACTAGCTCTGCTTTTCTCTTTGCAATGCATTTTGATTGTTCAAGTGATAGTTTAGTCAAATAGAGTAGAAAACGAGTCATTAAACGGTGAATTTAAAGTGTGCAACCAGTGGACTCCTACTTTCCCATAATGCCATGTGAGCTGAAAGTGTAAGGTCCGCGCACCTGGTCCAAGGAAGGTATCCAGTGGCGGATGAAGGTCTCTTGCGTGTTCGGTCTTTTCAGCGCGCAGAGTTATTCAATTTAGGTTTAACTCAATCTGACTCCATTTTAGTATCTGAATTCTAATTTAGGTTGAAAGGCACATTGGTTGTTTGTCGGTCTCTGATTATTCTTACATTCGATTATTCTAATTAACTCTTTACTTTGTATTTTTTTCTCGTTCATTAGGAATCTATGTCGCTTAGGATGAAAATAAAAAAAATGACAGAGAATTGTAAGTAGAGCATCTCTCAAATAGAGTGTTTCCTCGTGGTTAATTTACTTGTTTAACAACAACAGAGAAAGTATTTACGTGGTTATTGTTAGTATGTCAATGTGACCTACAGGTTAAAGGACAATGCTAAGATGACGGATGCAAATGCCCAGGAAAGGGCACATTTAGGGAAGTACATTGAATTCAGTACATACTCTAAAATGGGAATTCAGCATACTAGCACTTTACTCATTCCATCTGTGCCTCTTTTCTTTTATACAGTAGAAACAGTGTGAATAGTAGGCTACAGTATGCTAGTAGGCCCATGCTATTTCTGAATTCAGCTCATGTTTTTAAATTGAACTGAAAACACAAGTGAAATTGTGCACTCTAGTGGTAGAAATAAAACATTTTTATTAAACAGTTCATTAAATGTGACTGAACACTCTCAGGAATATATCCGTGTTATTTTAGTGTCATTGTTAAATTAATAAGTTATTATATAAATTATATGTTTTGTCATTTTTATAAATTTTTATAAGGCTGCATATTTTTGAAATTATTTTTTTTTATTAGTTTTAGTTATTTTAGTACTTCAAGTTAAATTAAATGAAAATGAGAAATGTTTCCGGCAGTGTTGGGGGTATAATGCAAATTATGTAATCAGATTACTTTCCCCAAGTAACTAAAGTAACACATTACTTTCAAATTTACAACAAAATATCTGAGTCACTTTTTCAAAGTAGTAACAAAAGTTACTTTGTTTTCCATTAATTCTCTGACAGCTCTCCTGTTTCCATGTTGACGCACTTCCTTCAGCCTGAGGCTTATTCTTTTTTTTTTCTTCTTTTTTTTCACAATTGTGTTGTGAAAGGGCACTTACAGTTGCCAAAAATATAACTTTTGGGTTTTTTGTTATTAAAAAAGACAAATACGCAAGCCTGGCAGGTGACAAAAAGTAATGCAAATGTAATGTAATGCATTACTTTTCATAAAAAGTAAGTAAGTAATGTAATTGGATACTTTTTTATGGAAGTTAGTTAACTTTTATTTCTATTAAAACATTTTATGATTTTAATTTAAGTTTTAGTTAATGATAATGACCCTATCTGCAGCAGATGTAAAAACATTATTTATTTATTTTTTGCATGTTATATGTTGCATACAACAATCAGCTAACCAAAAAGCGTTCGTTCATTCTCGGTATAGTTCTCTACTCACTAAATACTGTTTAAATACTGTTTAAACCAAAACGTCCAGACACACAGCAGATGAGACATCTTCTAGTCCTTTATTCTGTCCTCTGCTGTTTAACAGCTTCTAAAGCTCTTTTCTCCTCGACAGACTGTGAGCTTTCAGGAAGAATGGAAAGGTGAGCCTTCAAGGTAGCAGATTTTTCCAAGAAAGTCCAACACTTGGGGAAACAAGAGAAGCAACTGCTATCTAACAGTACACATGAGGCCCAGACACACAATGGAGACGCTGGTCCTTGAAAAACTCTGGCGTCTTTCCAAAGGCCCGGATCTGCTCAGGAGCGATTGATGGGAATTTGGGAGACACAATGGAGCGGCGGATTGGCTTTAACTCTCACCTGCGTAAATGAACCTGTAGAGGTCAGATTCCAGCTGCTGCTGAGCCGAATAACACCAAAACCAGCATTCATGAGTGTTATTTCCATGACTGCATTTACATGCATCAGGATTATGTGGCTTTCAGAATTGAACTGAGGATGCTTTCAATATGCCTTTTAGAAGAAGAATAGGGAAAAAATGTATAAAGTGCGGTTTTAAATACATTTTCAGTATGAATGACCCATAAACGTCATTGTGCACATAGCGTTGTTACTGTAAACTACAATAGAAATAGAAATGTGTGAATATATATATATATATATATATATATATAT
>NW_015505823.1:338377-344337 GCF_001515645.1 Sinocyclocheilus grahami
TATATTCTGTGTGTGTGTGTGTGTGTATATATATAGGCTATATTCTACCAATATATTTTTTATTGTTTTAAAATTATTTTGAAAATATAAATATTTTTTAAAGAATATATTTAGTCCTCCATATATTTCAATCCAAGAAAATCACAGTCACATATGTTACATTTGAAGAAAAATGTCTTGTTGTCTATAACATATGTGAACATATAACGCATTTGAATAAGATAAAAGTTCAATTGAATTAAAATAAGTCATGAATAAAGCCTAAATGTAGGCTACTATAAGATTAGAAATACATTTTGAAATATATTTTGACAGGCTATATGAAGTTTGAAAGTAAATATATTTTCAATGTAAAAAAAAATAATTTTATTGAGCTTCACTGTTTACAATATGTAAAATATATTTTGGTCAGACAGATTTATTGATTAATTGATTGACATACAGAAAACAAAGTTTGGGGAAACTAAGTGCATTAAACAGTAAAACTGTTTGCACTATTAACCAGTGTGTTCATAAATATTATAGCCTAATAAATAATAATAATAATAAATAATATGATAAGAAATAGCCCTAACAGTTTGCAGTATTTTAAGCAGCATGGCGTTTTTACTGCTAAAATAACTGGAAGAGCAATGACACCGGAAGTCTCGCACAAAAATACTATAGTAATTTATAGTAAATACTAAAGTGTTTTTGAACCATACTATAGTAAAGTAATTGAATTAGTTTGTTGTGGTAATTCTATAGTTGCTGTGATAACATAACAACTATAATAATATAAACAAATTACTTCACCCAATAGTTTTCTACAACTATAGCCTACATGAAAAAATACTATAGTAATTTATAGTAAATATTATAGTGTTTTTTGAACCATACTATAGTCAAGTGTATTATACTGTATATATTATAGTATTTACAACACTTTGTTACTGAATGCTACAGCATACTGTAGGTTAACTCTAGTGAACTGATAAACTGTAATAAATACTGTAGTATACTTTCGTTTTTAGCGAGTTTTTACTGAAGGGGAGCATGATGCTTTGGGAACGACTTTTTGGGTAAGACGCTCGCTCGTTCACTGGATCCTGGTTTGTTTTCGAAGCAAACGTGGCGACTTGCACCATCTGTGCTGTTATATTGTGTGATTCATTTATATCCATGACCTCCCTAGGTTTTGTTTCTGAGCTTTCCCAGATTTCCTCTGTAAACATGCGGTGAGGTCAAATCCTTACCTAGCATTTAACTTGATGAATGAATGTTCATGTTTGTTCAACAGATGCCTGTGTATTTTTACAGCAGAACTTTGATTTACACTGGCAGTCACAATTTGGACACACTTAGGCATGCTTTATCATGACTTCTTTCCACGTTTTAGAATGAAAGCAAAGCTATGGATAGAATAAGCTATAGAAATGTCACACAAAACTCTTTTATATTTAAGTTGCTTTGTCTGGATTTCAGCACATTTATCAGCCAGCTTCATAAGGTGCATCATGGCATGCTTTTAATTAAACACCAATGAAGGCGGAGCATACATGTGCTGCACAAGTAATGATGCTTTTACTTCTCATATTTAACTATGTACATTTTATTTGCATGAGAAAATTCAAACATAGACAATTTTACTCTATTGCATTAATTTACCAAGCGTGTCAACCATTTAAGCAGAAGCCTTAAAGTCTTTAATATCGTGAGAAACATCAGTTCACTCAAGTGTGGACAATGGGGCGGACAATAGGAAGTGGTTGATTTGTGGCTTTGATATTGTTTTATTTGATTGCACTCTAGTTATGTAAGAGTCATTAAAGCTGAAGTCATCAGCAATGTTTTCATGCACCTCATCCACAGTATTTTTTAAATTTACATTCACATATACTTCTATTTATTTATTTTATTCTGTTCTACTGGCTTTGATATAACATTTTAAAATAATATATGTATATATATATATATATATTTTTTTTTATTTTTTATTTTTTTATTTATAGATAAAGTAAAGATAATTACCTTGTAGTTTCTGAAGGCATAAGTATCTCCCAAACATATATTAAAATGTATAAACCTAGCACATTATTTATCTAATAATATATGTATATATATATATATCTATATATATTTTTTATTTATTTATTTATAGATAAAGTAAAGATAATTACCTTGTAGTTTCTGAAGGCATAAGTATCTCCCAAACATATATTAAAATGTATAAACCTAGCACATTATTTATCTGACAGTGTTTAAAATCGTACAATTATATTATGAAAACCGGTATAGCAAGCCGAAAAAGCCATGTGTTTTGTAGAATGAGGCTTATTTGAGATGCATGTGAATAGTACAGCATGTCCTCATACATGTTTGCACTGAATCAGAGGCTTTAGGCAAGTGACAGACTCGTTGCTATTATGTAACTTCATGCGGCAGTAGTGAAATCTGTGGTTGTTGGAACTCAACACTTGAACGGTTTTCTCTCGGTCTGTTCTCTTAGATGGGCATTTTGTAAATTGCTTGTTAGCTTGTGCTTCACCCTGTCAGGAAATTGTTGAACTATTATAATGATGTGGCTTGTTAAAGTAGGCTACATTTTCCCAGATCTGTAATGAGTGTCGTTCAGTGTTGTTGGGGATTGTCATTTCTTAAAACCAGTGCCACCCAAACTTTTGCTGTACTTGAAAATTGGGTTCATTATTCATTCTGATCCATTTTCTTCTTGTTTGTTTTTCCAGTTCTTAGCAGAAATTGTCAAACTGGGTTGCAAATCTTTGTGAATCAACCCAAAATTATACAACATGCCTTTAACAGTTACAGAGTGTTTTTAGACCTAGTCATATTAAAGGATTAGCTCTGCCAAAAATGAACATTTGATGAGAATTGACTCACCCTTAGGCTATCCAAGATGTAGATGAGTTTGTTTCTTAATGGAAACAGATTTGGGGAAATTTAGTATATGAATGGCAATAAATGGGTGCCGTAAGAATGAGAGTCCAAACAGCCGATGAAAACCAATCAACAGCTGATAATCCATCAATTATTGTTTTGAGAAGCCAAAAGCTGCATGTTTGTAAGAAACAAATCCATCATTATGGCATTTTAACTTTAAACTGTCACCTCTGGCCAGAGTCCACTAATGCTTTCTCCAGTGAAAATCACATCAAAATCCACCCCCATATAGCTTTTTACAGCTGTTTTGGCTTGTAAATGGTGTTTGGTCTGTGCATATTTCTCTCCTGATTCAGATGAGGTGATTTAAGAAGTGTCGTACCTGTTTGAATCATGCTTTCACCCGAAAATATTCAGTATCTAGAAGGAACATATAAATTCCTTGAGAACTATAACTTCCCGCTCATGTCCATTGCCGTCATAGTCTTCACATTCTTTCTGATGTGAGTGATCCATCTCTATCAAGCTAAATAGGCTATGTTTAACATGTGAATTCTTGCTAAATATGCAGTTATATTACGGGCCGTTGGCATGAATTGTACTCGTGATGGAGCGCTCTTGGAGCCACAACGCTCCGACTTCTTAAAAATATCGCTCCATTCAAAATCCCACCGCTCCGCTCACATACTCTGTTCTCCAGATGTTAGTTGATGGACTGGAGTGGTGTGGATTACTTGTAGATTATTGTGATGTTTTTATCAGCTGTTTGGACTCTCATTCTGACGGCACCCATTCACAACCATTCATATGACACATTTCTCCAGATCTTTTCGGATGAAGAAACAAACTCGTATACATCTTAGATGGCCTAAAGGTGAGTCAATTCTCAGCTAATTAAAATTTTTCATTCTGGCGGCACCCATTCAATGCAGAGGATTCGTTGGTGAGCAAGTGATGTGATGCTAAATTTCTTCTATCTCTTTAAAATTATTAGCATGGCTTGCTGGTTTTATTAGGAAGAGTCTTTAATCAATAGGAATAATAAAAATTCACTAATTAAATAATGTTTTGTTCTAAGGTAAATAATCTTTAAATGTGGCTGCTGTAAGCGTTTATGTGTACAAGTGGAATCAACTGATGTCATTGCCCATTAAAAACGATTTACTAGCTGTGAAGTAAATATTTGGCAATCCGCTGAACATCTGGATGAGGGTTTGGAGGTTACGAGCAGATCAATATTTGGCTGGTTAGTTAAATTTCAGGGTTAATGTAGGCCATGTACTCTTAGATCCTGTTTAATTACAAAATGTTCCCTTTTTCTGCAGTGCACGTTTATTTAATTCCTCAAATTCCCATTTTTAATGCTGTGTAAGCACGTTAAGTTCCTCTGAAATGCAGCCGTGTAGTCTGCTCTTTTAAAGAATTAAACTGTTGTGCAAAAATGATTGTTTTAGCGGTCGATTGCTGGATCGGCTCTATAGAGCTTCAGCTATAGTCAGCATTGCCCATGTATCGGCGTTTCTTAGAAAAGAGGGAAGTCAGAGTAGAAATCCACAAGTATTTGCAGATTGCTTAAGCTTAGTTATTTAAGAGTTGGTCATCAGATTATATATTACTGCACTTATGCATCTCTGAATCTGAGCCTTATTTTGTTTTTTGTTTTTTGTAGTTTATAATTAGATGTCATTTTCTAAATATTATGATCATGAAAGCAATACATACACTGTAAAAAAAAAATTATAATAATTTTTTGATGTTTTAAATTAAACAGAAGTTAGAGGAGTACATTTTTGCAAGAAAATATTTCAGGTTTTCTCCTATTATGTGTTTTATGCCATTTCTTTGTGAAATTTACTAGACATTTCTGAGTGAAATTCAGACCTACACCAATTTTCTTTAAAAAAAAAAATATTTCTACTTTATTTAAATTAATTATTTCTCATTTGACATTTACTTTTATAGAGAAAATAGCATATATATATATATATATATGAGTGAGAAAATGTCATGTAAAAAACTTTTTTTTTCCTGGATCCTGGCTTGAACTTTGAGTTTGTCTCACAAACACTGTTCACTTTCAGTAAACATGAGGTTCAAAGTTCATAAAACATGACTAACAATATCATAAAAGCTGAAGAGGACATTCAAGAGTGCCTGAATATTATTTATAGGGTCAGAGTCATGGGAAATCTGCAAATAGTTGTGATTGCAGGCCTTAAGATGTCATGGAAATGTTTTGAAAAAAACAACACCACACACATATTTAACAAATATTTAATATATTTGTCATTTCTTTGTCTTCCAGATATGGGTCGGTCGTTCCTCATTTTTCTGGTCGCTGTACTTTGGGCAGTTGAATGTGCCGTAATATCAACTAAAGAACCTTTAGGTTCAGGTAAGGAGTTGTATCTGTTGCCCTCATTAACTTTACTACCTGGATGAAATGAGTCATATACTGATACTGGCATTGATACTGATACTGGTAAATGAAATAATTCAATTATAGCTCGCGGAGTATATAATATTATATTTTTATAATATTATATATAAAATATACAAATTTTTGTATTGCTTGAAACATTAAATATGATATATTTTTCAGCATAATGTTACCCCTCCATGTTTGACGCGTTATTTTAATATCACTGATATACTATTATAGTTTTTGTAAATATTTTGAATTAATTCTAATATATATGTATATATATACAGTGGGTACGGAAAGTATTCAGACCCCCTTACATTTTTCACTCTTTGTTATATTGCAGCCATTTGCTAAAATCATTTAAGTTAATTTTTTTTCCTCATTAATGTACACACAGCACCCCATATTGACAGAAAAACACAGAAATTTCAGTGTAAATTATTTAATTTGACAGCGTATAGATAACAATAATCACATTATTATAATTTAATTTACGGATTAAATGTAAGAATTTGAAATGAAAGATGAGGTATTAAGGAGGTTTGGGGGAAAATGCCCTCTATAAAGGTAAAAAATGCCCTTAGATTAAATATAAAAAACATTCAGATTTATATGTCACAGCTGATAGAAAACTGATACAAATATTGCTTCAGAA
>NW_015505823.1:344518-347027 GCF_001515645.1 Sinocyclocheilus grahami
GTTTTTATATTTAAAATACAGTTAGTTAGGCAACATCAACCAACGTTTTCACCATTACGACTGTTTAATAGTTCTATAAACAGTTCAATAAGCAAATACAATAACATTAGGTCACTTACATTTTAGGCGCAACCATTTCACAGCAACAAGCAGATTCATTGCTGATTTGATTCTGTGTTTTGAACGAATCGGTTGAGTCAAAGTTTCATTAGCCCATGCATAAACATCTGATGAATCTGCCGTTTGAACGAATCGTTTGAATGAACGACTCAATGGCTCACTCATTAAACGCTCACTACTGGCACCTACTGGCGTTTTAATTTAGTTGAAAAGTATCATTTCCACCATCATTTCTTGTTTGTATATTCCAAAAAATATTTAAAACAATCTCATAACATTATTCAATGCAGTTGTATTATTTCAGTGTAAATTATTTAATTTGACAGCGTATAGATAACAATAATCACATTATTATAATTTAATTTACGGATTAAATGTAAGAATTTGAAATGAAAGATGAGGTATTAAGGAGGTTTGGGGGAAAATGCCCTCTATAAAGGTAAAAAATGCCCTTAGATTAAATATAAAAAACATTCAGATTTATATGTCACAGCTGATAGAAAACTGATACAAATATTGCTTCAGAATAAATAATATATGCAAAACAAAAAACAAAACAAAAAAAACAACAACAAAAAAAAATATATATATATATAAGCCCGACACCATAGAGCACACCCCCCACATATCAAATCCCAATTTAACCCCTGTATATATATATATATATATATATATATATATATATATATATATAATTTTTATATACAGTATTTTATTTCAGTTAATGTTTAACTTAATTTAAGTAATTTTTCAATGGTTTTCAATGGTTTTTATTTTTCAAATGGTTTAATAATAACCCTGCTTGAGGTAAAGAATGCATGGGAAAAAATTGTAGCATTGGTGCCGCTATATTGTTGAATTATTTTTTTTTTACCAAATAAATTTTGTTCCCATGCTCTCGTATTATGCCTTTCCATTCTCCCGGATTGTTGGTTGCTAACTGTCTCCATCGTGCATGTCTGTGAACAGGTTCCTGCAGGGATTTCGGACAGGAGTTTGAGCGGACGTTCTCGATCCCGGGTGAAGTGGCGATACTGGAGTGCCCACTGCAGATGCATTATCTCTTTAATCCTGCAGATACGGCGTACAGCGTCACATGGTACGATGAGAGAACGGGCTCTGAGATCACAGAGCTGGAGCAGAGCGTCATGCTCAAGAAAACACAAGTGTGGTTCTTCAACGTCACCATGCAGCAGCAAGGAAAGTACACATGTGTGGTCAGGTATGAACTTTTGAGTTTTAAAATGATTCTGTATGTTTGTCAATAAGAATCTGTCCGAAGCAATGGCTCATGGGACGCACCAAGCCACTTCACTCAGCAAACTGTTTTGCTCAAAGTAGGAATTAGAAATGTGACAAAAAACATTTTTATTTCTCAATATTTTTGGGATATTGTCATAGCGTTGTGCTGATAGACGATAGTATTGTGTAATAGTTATTATCAGCTATTATTGTTTCTTATTATAAATAGTTTTTGCTGCTTCATATTTTTGTGGAAACCTTGAAACATTTTTTTTTCATGAATTTTTTGAGGTATAGAAAGTTCAAAAGCATTTATTTAAATAATGTATTTTGTAACATTGTGAATGTCTTTACTGTCACTTTTGAACAATTTAATGCATCCTTGCTGAATATAAGCATTATAAAAAAAATAAAATAAATGACTTGCTCACCCCAAACTTTTGAATGGTATGTATAACGTTTCTACAAAAAAGTTTTCAACATTGCTAATAATCAGAAATGTTTCTCGAGCAGCAAATCAGCATATTATACTGATTTCTGAAGATCATGTGACACTGAAGACTGGAGGAATGATGCTGAAAATACAGCTGCGCATCACAGGAATAAATTACATTTTACAATATATTCACATAGAAAACTGTTAAAGGGATAGTTCACCCAAAAATTAAAATTCTGTTATTAATTACTCACCCTCATGTCGTTCCAAACCCGTAAGACCTTCGTTCATCTTCTGAACACAAATTAAGATATTTTTGATAAAATCTGAGAGCTGTCTGACCCTCTGTAGACAGCAATGCAACTGCAATGTTCCCAAGTCCAGAAACGTAGCAAGGACATCGGTAAAATAGTCCCAGAATGTAATCAGCGTAGTTTACGTTCAGTAGACTTCAGTAGTACGTAAACAGCGTTCAATAAACTGGTTAAATGTAAATTAATTGAATCTTACACTGTGGTACATGAACATGATGTTGTCATTGCGATCGTGACTACCGTATCATGAGGCTACTCCTGTTTGCATTGTGATCTAGGGCTGCACGATAAATCGAAATGGAATCGAAATTGCGATTCGACAGAAGCTGCGATTGTCATGCGTATCTTTCATTGAAGCATGGTTCTGTGATCAGTAGTAAATCTCCATCCGAAGGCC
>NW_015505823.1:347279-348505 GCF_001515645.1 Sinocyclocheilus grahami
TACAGCGTCACATGGTACGATGAGAGAACGGGCTCTGAGATCACAGAGCTGGAGCAGAGCGTCATGCTCAAGAAAACACAAGTGTGGTTCTTCAACGTCACCATGCAGCAGCAAGGAAAGTACACATGTGTGGTCAGGTATGAACTTTTGAGTTTTAAAATGATTCTGTATGTTTGTCAATAAGAATCTGTCCGAAGCAATGGCTCATGGGACGCACCAAGCCACTTCACTCAGCAAACTGTTTTGCTCAAAGTAGGAATTAGAAATGTGACAAAAAACATTTTTATTTCTCAATATTTTTGGGATATTGTCATAGCGTTGTGCTGATAGACGATAGTATTGTGTAATAGTTATTATCAGCTATTATTGTTTCTTATTATAAATAGTTTTTGCTGCTTCATATTTTTGTGGAAACCTTGAAACATTTTTTTTTCATGAATTTTTTGAGGTATAGAAAGTTCAAAAGCATTTATTTAAATAATGTATTTTGTAACATTGTGAATGTCTTTACTGTCACTTTTGAACAATTTAATGCATCCTTGCTGAATATAAGCATTATAAAAAAAATAAAATAAATGACTTGCTCACCCCAAACTTTTGAATGGTATGTATAACGTTTCTACAAAAAAGTTTTCAACATTGCTAATAATCAGAAATGTTTCTCGAGCAGCAAATCAGCATATTATACTGATTTCTGAAGATCATGTGACACTGAAGACTGGAGGAATGATGCTGAAAATACAGCTGCGCATCACAGGAATAAATTACATTTTACAATATATTCACATAGAAAACTGTTAAAGGGATAGTTCACCCAAAAATTAAAATTCTGTTATTAATTACTCACCCTCATGTCGTTCCAAACCCGTAAGACCTTCGTTCATCTTCTGAACACAAATTAAGATATTTTTGATAAAATCTGAGAGCTGTCTGACCCTCTGTAGACAGCAATGCAACTGCAATGTTCCCAAGTCCAGAAACGTAGCAAGGACATCGGTAAAATAGTCCCAGAATGTAATCAGCGTAGTTTACGTTCAGTAGACTTCAGTAGTACGTAAACAGCGTTCAATAAACTGGTTAAATGTAAATTAATTGAATCTTACACTGTGGTACATGAACATGATGTTGTCATTGCGATCGTGACTACCGTATCATGAGGCTACTCCTGTTTGCATTGTGATCTAGGGCTGCACGATAAATCGAAATGGAATCGAAATCGCGATTCG
>NW_015505823.1:348755-362196 GCF_001515645.1 Sinocyclocheilus grahami
AGATTGGGGGGCGTTTCTGTGAGGTGGGAGATTTCAGGGGGAGCTTGATTCACATGCAGTCACTTTGGAAGTGAAATGTTTCTTAGAAAAACATCTTGAGCAGAGGATGTGGTCAGTCTGTCAGATTCGTGGTTATGGGCCTTGCATGCAACAGAAATGCCATTTTCCTTGAAGAACTAGAAGTCTATTTTTTAGACGATGAGATTTTTTCCACTGCCGTGTTTTCACGAGATTCACTGAAGCTGCAGCGCTCTGTTGACTGAAGAAGTAAATGGACGGAAAGATCAGGAAGGATTAATATGTGTCGTGTCGAACAGATGTTGAAGATCCTGACCTTTAAACAACCTGCTGCCACAAAACACACACTTACGGTCATGGACAGAAGCTGTAAGCAAAGAAAGGTTAAGAAAACAGGCTAAAACTGATGCTGATTTGTTTAACGCTGAATATACAGATTCAAACAATTAAAAAGTCGTAAGGCAAAGGTGTGGTGCTTAGATGTTCCTTTGTGTAAAGTACAGATCAAATGTGCTGCTGGAAGTCCAACCAGGGCTTCATAAGACATAAGATAAAAAATAGGATTATTATGAGAGGTTTCTTGAAATCATATGAAAAGGAAAAATAGCAGTAAGTGAACAAGTAAAGAATCTGAAATGAGAATATAAAATATAAATCAGAAAAATTAAATGTTAGGACTTTTTTATTTTTTTATACTGTTGTTTATTTATTTGTTGTTGTTTATTTATATAGTGTTATTTTGTGTTTTGTTTTATCTAAATATTAGGAATGTTAAAATTGTTTATTTACTTTATTATTGTTTTTTTATTTTTATATTATTACTATTACTGTTATTATTTGTAATATTTAGTTTTGCTAAAGCTAAGAATCAGAAACTTTACAAATATTTTTTTATTGTTGTTTTATTTATTATTATAGGATTTTTTTTTATTTATTGTTGTTTTTTGTTTTTGTTGTTATTAGTATTATTTTATTTTTATATCATTATTATGTGTTTTTTGCAAAACCTATATATCAGAAACTTAAAAATATTGGGACTGTTAAAATGATTTGCTTATTGTTATTTATTTATTGTTTAAAGGGGTCCTATTATGCTTTTTCACTTTTTGAATTTTAGCCAGTGTGTAGTGTGTATGTTTGGGCATAAAAAAGATCTAGAAAGTTACAAATCTCAAAGTCCACTCCAAAGGGTGATATTTCGTTTTTTTTAAATCCCTTTTCAAGAACTACAACGAATGGCTCGTTTGGACTACAGCGTTTGTTTTCCGGAGTTTTGTGATGTCACAAAGCGGCATATTAGAAAACTTAGTTTCATAGCTCTCTTTATTCTATTGCATTTATTTGTGCTGTTGTTTGCAATTTTATTTGTTGTTATTTTATTACTGAAAATAAAACTTTGCGTTGAAGAAAAGTAGATTTTTGTTTGTATATGCTGTCAATTATAGTTCTTAGAAAGAA
Organism: Sinocyclocheilus grahami; assembly: GCF_001515645.1. Taxonomy (NCBI): domain Eukaryota; kingdom Metazoa; phylum Chordata; class Actinopteri; order Cypriniformes; family Cyprinidae; genus Sinocyclocheilus; species Sinocyclocheilus grahami. The sequence goes on from NW_015505823.1 coordinate 350,232, forward strand.
AATCAAAATCGGCATTGGCAGATCACACTAACAGGAAATCGGAATCGGCCAAGAAAATTGCAATCGGTGCATCTCTAATGATACGTGTCTGTGAAGCGTGAAGAGACTGCTATATAAATAATCTGCTTGTTTCTGCATGTCTCTGAATATGGCAGTGGCACCGTTTTATACTGAAGTACGCTTGACACTGCATGGTGTTTTCAGCATCTACATAAACATGAACATCACCAGAGCTGCTCTGAAAGAAAACTTAAATAAACATTTCCAAGTTTTATTTGAGAAAAAACATTGTCAAATACACTCTGAAACTCAAAGGTCCACTACAACCCGTCAAAATAAAAGTTTGATTTAACTTGATATTAATTACAAATATATTAGCATTGTAATGTACTTCAAAGTTAAAATAACAACAATAATAATATTCTTCATAATAATGAATTTATTTAAACATTATTTTTAAGGAATATTATGTTTGTCCATGTTTTAACTTTGTATACCTCTGTTGTGCAGAACTTTGCCAAAAATAAATGTTGTAAAATTTTAATTTGATAACATTTTAAAACATTAATTAAAATGTTAAAGGGGTCCTATTATGCTTTTCACTGTTTGAATTTTAGATAGAGTATAGTGTGTATGTTTGGGCATAAAAAAGATCTTCAAACTTACAAATCTCAAAGTCCACTCCAAAGGGAGATATTTCGTTTTATAAAAAAAAAAACCTTTCAAGAACTACAACGAACGGCTCGTTTGGACTACAGCGTTTGTTTTCCGGGTTTTGTGATGTCACAAACGGCCCATTAGAATAACATTTAAAATAATTCCCACCTACGGAAATTGGAATGGTTGGGGGGTGGGGAGGGGCGAGGTCGTGGTTAGAACAAGTGCATCAGACGAGACGACGACGACGACGACGAAGTGCTGCTGTAGCCTCAAGTTTTCACAAGTTATTACACATGCAGCTGAATAATTATGTATGTAAATATGTATAATTATGAAAACGTTTTTATAATAAATTGCTGACAGTACAATACTGGACAATGATGTAATCTGCAATTATGAGACTACAGTGTTTTCCATACATTGAGTGCGGGTGTTTTTATATCACTGTATTTCTGAAGGAAACCGACTGTCTTCAGAAAATTGGATGTCATTTTCATTTAATATTACATGTAATGTCTGATAAAGCAGCGTTTGTGAGCGGAGCGGAGCGCTGCTTTGTGTACAGCCATTACCGGGGAAAGCTCGATCTCTACCACGCCAACAGCGCCTCCTGCTGGCAGAGAATGAGTTTGCATATATATGTGCCGCCTGGGAAACACTGGACTATGGTATAAATAAATTCAACTGTATAACAGTTTCACTGCGATTCATGTTATAATGTTAGAATTAAATAACAATAAACACAACACATATGCACTTATCTGTACATAGTAATGCAGTTATTTTTAAGCAGTTGTTGGCATCCTATCTAAAACTTGATTTAGCCAAAAAAAATAATAACCACTCTATTGCAATATCCGTGCGTGCAAAGGTTCTGCGCGATCCTCTTGTTCAATATTCTCGGGGTCTGAATCCGGCTCAAATTGATTTGGTAATATTGATGCCATCCTTAACTAAACCGGAGCAGACGTAACTTGTTAGGTGCGTTCGACTTCATGCGGTGCTGCGCAGACCGATCGGTGGCTGACTTGAAGCAGTGCATGCCGGTTAGAAATTTAGCCGACGCCACGTCACTGTCACGTGTGGCATCAAAGTACCGTGATAGCGTTTCGAGAGCAGCCGGCTGGCGCAGCTTTTTCAGAGCGACTGCAGGAGCGCTGATGACGACGCAGCTGTTTCACGATTGGCCAGATTCACCGCATGACAACAATGACGTGTGTTTCTAACATCTTCAATTCCAATACTGCTCACAAATCTGTGTTTTTAGAACAGTAAAAGCTGTTTTACTGTAGTCGCAATGTTATATCACGTTTATCAAAAAAACACTGATAAAAGCATATATACCCCCACTTTATTGGTATTTAAACAGTATATGTTTGTTGAACTTTATTCTTGAACAGATGGCGATGTATTAAGCAGTATATAATCAGTATATATGACCCTGCAGCACAAAAGCAGTCATAAGTCGCTGGGGTATATTTGCAGCAATAGCCAAAAATACATTGTATGGGTCAAAATTATCGATTTTTCTTTTATGCCAAAAATCATTAGGATATTAAGTAAAGATCATGTTCCATGAAGATATTTTGTAAATTTCCTACTGTAAATATATCAAAACTTAATTTTTGATTAGTAATATGCATTGCTAAGAACTTCATTTGGACAACTTTAAAGATGATTTTCTCAATATTTAGATTTTTTTTGCCCCCTCAGATTCCATATATTCAAATTGTTGCATCTCGACCAAATATTGTCCGATCCTAACAAACCACACATCAATGGAAAGCTTATTTATTCAGATTTCAGATTTTGAAAAATTGACACTTAAGACTGGTTTTGTGGTCCAGGGTCACATATATCTGCTGCTCATGAAAATGTTTCTGAAACGTCTGTGTATTTGACAAATATTGCATGTCATCCACTTCATCTGTGATAGAGTATGCAAACACCACGAGAGCGTCACTACCGGGAGCAGAAAGTGTCCGACTTGACATCTCCGTGTTCAATTCCGCCCCCGACTGCAAGCGGCTACTCTCGCTGATCGGTCTGCGCAGCGCTGCATGAAGTCGAACACACCTGCTGCTTTGGCAAGGGGCGTGGCAGTACTGAAACACCGTCTAAGCTGTTCGCCAATCACAATGCACTGGGACAGCTAACCAATCACAACATATTTCGTTTTTCGGAAGGCGGGACTTCATCAAACCCGGAACTAATCGAGCCGTTTGTGCCAGGCTGGGGAGAAAGGTATTGTAATAATGTAAATTATGTGAAAAATAATGCGTTTTTCGAAAAACACCAAGCTTGAGAGCATGTTCTAGGACACCCCCAAAACAAAATCAAGACTTTGTAAAAGAGCATAATAGGACCCCTTTAATTTGTTTTATTTTTATATTATTGTTTATGTATTTGTTGTTGTTGTGTTGTTTATTTTATAGGATTATTATTATTTGTGTTTTGTTGAATCAAATAAAAAATGATAAAGTTGTTTAATAACTTTATTTTTGTTTATTATTATTATTATTATTTATAGTATTTTGTCTTGCTAAACCTTTGAACAAGAAATTTTTTAATTAGTTGTCGTTTTATTATTATTATTACTGTTATTATTATTTTATTTTATAGTATTATTTGTATTTTTATTAATATTTTATTTTTATAATATTATTTGTTTTATTTTGCTAAACCTATGAATCAGAAAACATAAGAATATTAGGACTGTTATTATTTGTTTGTTTCAGTTATTTGTTTATTTTATAATATTTTATTTTTGTATTTATTTTATTTTGTTTTGTTTGTACTGGGTACCTTAACACATCAAGTTTTCCCCCCAGTATAATATAACTGGATAATATAGCTCCTATTATACTGGAACATATGTGGCTTTATTAATGGGGCTCTGAGCAACATAGGACAAAAAAGACTGATAAATACTGATCTAGATTAATGGACAGTGCTCAAACCGTCAGCAAAGGAGCAGGATTTGTCATTTGCATGCCATATGTGCTGTGTTTTGGAAAAAACACTTAATACTTCAGATAATTTTGTATCATAATATCTTACTCTTTCCATGCCACGGCTGTGTGAGAAGCATGACAGCTGAATGCAGAATACTGGAATAAATTCGATTTTTAAGAAATGGCTTTAAAATAGCATGCATTGAGTTAGCCGTCATGTCTTTGTCATGCAACATGTCTGTGTTTCATGTCATCAGGACTGTAAATGAGTGCTACAAACAGGCGACGGGGCTGGTGGTGTCCAAAATGACATCGGAAAACTGTGAGAGACCTCAGAGGGGAGTCCAGCGGATCAGAGCTCATGTGAATGATCTCCTCGCCTGCCCTCTGAGGAGGTATTTAAAGAGTGTGGACAGTCCGTCCATCCAGTGGTACAAGGTAGAGAATGCTTTGTTTATCCCCATATCTGACGAAGTTCGCCTGAGAGGCCTTAAAGCCATTTTAAAAGTGCATTTAAAAATTAAAGTCCTGCTATTATGGTTTTCCAAATCTATTTTATGATAATTCATTCTGTTGAACAAAATGCATTTAATCATTTTGGAAACTTTTTTTAAAATTGCATTAGTTTCCATGACTTCTCCAAGTCTTAGGAATCACATTATGCCTTGATTTAAGATTAATGTATTTGAATTGCAAATAAAATTGCCATGCATTTGGATGACACAGTTTTATATTCATATATTTGTCAGTCATGCATAAATGAAACGGGTCAGGTTTCTGTAATAGTACTAATAAACTGAATATGTTTTAAATACACAGTGAACAGGTTTATATATTTATCATCAGTAAAGAAACTTTTTTTTAAATTGCATTAGTTTCCATGACTTCTCCAAGTCTTAGGAATCACATTATGCTTTGATTTAAGATTAATGTATTTGAATTGCAAATAAAATTGCCATGCATTTGGATGACACAGTTTTATATTCATATATTTGTCAGTCATGCATAAATGAAACGGGTCAGGTTTCTGTAATAGTACTAATAAACTGAATATGTTTTAAATACACAGTGAACAGGTTTATATATTTATCATCAGTAAATTTGTTTCAGTCTCATACATTTTAACTGATAAATACATTTAATTGTTTTCACAGCGAACAAATTTATGCTGATTCTAAGCAATTTGTATAAAAGCATTTTAAAAATGATTAAGTAAAATCAAATAGATCCATATGGTTAATAACAAACTATTCCATGATTTTTTTTTTTTAGTTGTTTCTTTATGTATGGCTGACTAATATGCATCACGTTAAGTTTAGTAGTTTGTTAAAACATTGTAATCCATATAGATGGAAATTGTATATGCAATTAAAATATGTAAATATTAAATTCAGGCCTAATTTGTTGAGTGTGGGGACCTTGATTTTTAAATAAATAGGGTGGATGTTTAAGGAACAAATTAACCCTACTTTAATTCAGTTCGCTAAAATTCACAATAATAAAAAAGGGAAAAGTGGTAAAAACAATAAACCTTAAACATTAATATTTTTCAAACATTACAAACAAGTAAACATTATTTTTAATCATATGACTTTCACAAAGTGAATCTTATTTTGAAAATATATATATATTTTATATATATATTTTATATATATATATATAGTTTTTTTTTTGTGTGCTTTCTAGAGGTCTGCTACCTGACCCGAGCCCAACGGGTCCCGAAATACTTTCGGGTTTCGGGTCGGGTTCAGGTTAATGTTTAATGAATAGCTTCGGGTTCGGCTCGGGCTTATAGCTAAACTAAAACTATATGCAGTAGGCTACGCTGCTTTCATAGACGCACGCACACACATTATAGCACACGACAACACAGCACGGAAACTTTTATTAAAAGTTTACTGCTCAAACAGTAAATAATGGTTTCAATTGCCAGCAAAATTCACATGCATAAACTGACAAAAATGTATGCCTTTAATGCAGAATATGTTTCTTCCAATTATAGTGTCTACGAAAAGCATAAATTCAATGTAATTACTCTCAGAGGGTAGTTGAGAAACCGACATGGCAATATACATTTTGTTTTATTTTGGATCTGTGCACCTTTACTCATTCATTCAGTCTGACCCCTAGATTTCATAGTTGATGTAAACTCTTTATCTTTGTCTCTGTGTCTGCTTTTCTCTCAGAACTGCAAGCTCCTTCAAGAAAATGAGAAATTTGCTCCACATAAAGATATGCTCAACATACGCAAAGTACATCTCGATGACGCCGGATTTTACACCTGCAAAATGACCTTTCGTTTAGCTGGAGTTATCCGTGAAATGGCCGAAACTATAGCGTGTGTAGTGAACGGTGAGCATTTACTGCACAATGGAAAGACTGTGTGAACATAACGACAATTTGCTGAAAATTCATTCACTCTCAGGCCATCCAAGGTGTATACGCATTTGTTTCTTCATCAGATTTGGTGTGACTTGGCGTCTCATCAATGGATGCTCTGCAGTGAATGGGTGCCGTCAGAATGAGAGTCCAAACAGCTGATAAAAACATCACAATAATCCACAGCACTCCAGTCCATCAGTTAATGTCTTGAGAAAAGCTGAAACAAATCCATCATTAAGACGTTTTAACTTGCAAACCATTGCTTCCGGCTAAAATATGACTCCATAATCCATAATAATGCTTCCTCCAGTGAAGAAGTCCATCTCCTGTTGTCTCTCACATCAAAATCCAGCCACATATTTGTTTAGAGCTGTTTTGGCTTGTAAACGGTGCTTGATCTGTGCACATTTCTCTCCTGATTCAGACCAGAACACATTTTCACTGGAGGAAGCATTATTATGGGTTATGGACTCTGATTTTAGCAACGGTTTGAAGTTAAAAACATCTGAATGATGGGTTTGTTTCAGCTTTTGTCTTCTCCAGATGTTAACTGATGGACTGGAGTGGTGTGGATTATCGTGATGTTTTTATCAGCTGTTTGGACTCTCAAGCAAAACGGTGCTTTTAATTACTGGTATATGATTATTATTTTTTTTTTTAAATTCTTGCAGATGAGTATTTAATGAAACCACGAGTGATCGAGCCTGTTAATGAGATCATCAAAGTGGAGAGGGGTGAGCTCCACATTTCATTTATTTATTCTGTATTACCATTTATTTCTCTCTGGTTTTTAACCTCTCAGTATATGTGCTCTGTACACATGAAGTTCAGTAACCACATCCTACAAAGAAATGCAACAAAACTGCAGTTTGTGCAGTGGTGGCCAAAATGATTGGAACACTAGTATTTTCTCCAGCTGAAAAAATGGTTTGAAGTCAGTTATTTCTATCTTTTGCTGTCGTGTGTCAGTAGGAAATCTCAGTTTACATCTCCAAACGTTCATTTTGCCATTAAAAGTAATAATCGAGTGAGATTTTAGTTTGCTGCACACAGAGATCTGATCTGATCATCATCAGTCTGTCTGGAGTAACATGAAGAAACAGAACAAACTGAGACAGACTCAATCCAGAGGAACTGTGGCGGCGTCTCCAAGATGCTTCGCATGACTTATGAGAGTACTGCAGACTCACCTGTGTGTGTTTGTTCATAAGGTTCATCCTTCAGGAAAGACTGCATCTTCGAAGTTCAGGGCAAAGGCATTCCCATGGTTGACGTGATCTGGAAAGTCCTGCTGGAGTCTGAAGAGGAGTTAATCTCCCGAAACACGTCACATCGCGTTCATCAGGAACCCATGAAGTGCGTACTGAAGTTAGCTGTGTTTCAGATAAGATAAAGATCGGTTAAGACTTGAATTTGGTCAGTTTTGGTGTGGACAGTCTTGATTTTAGGTTTGAATAAATTATGCTTTGTTGTTTGAAACCATATAGAGACTAGACATGTCATGCATTTATCATGAATATTTTTTTTTTTATACATAATGTTAGAAAATACTCAAAAAAGATGAAGCACCTTTAATTTGTGAAGTGTTTAATTCACTGGATAATACTAAAATTGCCATTACCACTATTATTATTATTATATATTTAAAACTTTTTTCAAATAAAAGTATAGCAGTATTGTGATGAATGTCATTATTGTGAATTAATTATCCTTTGTTGTCTGAGTCCATATAGACGAGACTTGCATCTATAATTCATACTAAATAGAGAAAATACTCAATAAATTTGAAGCGCTGTATGTTTGCGAAGTATTTCATTCATTGGTTAATACAAAAAAAGCCCTTAACACTTGATTATTGAATATAATAAACATTTTAATGGAAAAAACAACTTTGTTATGATATGTCGTCATTGTGATTATAAGACTTGTATTAATTATCCTTGTTTAAAACCATATTGACTAGATTTATATATATTATAAATAATCTATTGATTTGCATCTATACATTTTCTGCTAAGAAGAAAAAAATAAGATGAAGCATCTTTCATTTAAGTATTTCATTCATTGGATAATAATACAAAAATAACTGTTGCCACATTATTATTTAGAATAGTTATTAATAATTCTACAATATAATATTATACATAAAAACATTTTGATATATATTTTTCCCAGTAAAAATAACTTGTGATATATCCTTCCTGTGATAAGATTTTATTATAGACTTTGTCGTGTAGTTTCTTCATGCATGCATTGAAGAGAGAATAGCACAGGCAGACACACAAAGCACATGTTCATGGATTTTCACACAGTTTTGGAAGGTGAACATTTCTGTGTATTAGTATATATGCGTATATTGGTGAGTCATATGTTTTTCCATCAGTTGAAGTGTAACCCATGTGCTTTCCTCGTAAAGTGAAAGGCAGATGGAGGATGGCTATCGTATTGTGCGAACGCTCTCGCTGTCTGCCGTATCGGAGGAGGATTTCTATTTAAACTTCACCTGTATGGCATCCAGCAGCCGAGGACATCCGAGCGCTCAGATCACACTCGTCCCTGCAGGTGCGTTACTACAACACTTAAATAAATACTACTTCAACACACACATCGTTCTCTATTAGCCAATTCAGTCGATAAATATGTGCATTTTTATTGGCTCAAAATCCTGCCACTCATAACTGTACATCAGAGCATTTTCACTTTCAGTGTCGACAGCAAACGACTACTTGTTGGAAACTTGTCCGCTGGTTAAGGGAGCCGTGGGTGTTTCTCATGCAGTCAGAGCTGCTGAGATTTTCCTGCATGTACAACAAGAGAAAATAAAACCTTTTTTTTTGTTTTTATTTTATTACAAAAAATTGATTGGGTTGTCCAAAATGTTAAAGGTTAATTATCATGAAACTATTTAAGTAATCAGTTTTCATTAAAAATGAGTTTTTATTAAACATAGTTAAATGATTATACGTCTTTTATGTTGATGTCATGGTTCGGGGGACTTAATGTGTTAATATATTTATTGACTGATTTAACTGCATCAATTTGAAATAATTCCAGAAACTTTTTTTTGTAATTTAATAATTGTGTGTATTCTCAAGTTCAGTTTCAAATCGAAGCTTTTTTATGTCAAGAAAGTGTTGTTGTTTTGTTTTTATCAGATGAAAGTTACAATGACGATTTAAAATAGAATCCAGGTTTGCTGTGCTTGTCTGTAGAGCTCAACTAGCACAATTTGAATATTTTATATTTACAATAATTTAATAAAATCATGTTTTATTCTTATTTCTAAAAAAAAAAAAAAAAAGTAAACATTACTATTTCAATGTAAAAGAAAAAAATCAAGTATTTAAGAAGTCATATAAAATTTTTATTTTACGGTACCACTGTAAAATTACAATACTGATAAATATTTATGCTGTCTAAATTAAATGTTAATGAATCATTTGAATTTTTGTATTAGTTTACAACCCTAATTTTTAAATATTTAATAACATCTTGAATGCCCCTTAATTTTCTTAACTAATTTATTTACTTTTATTTATTAAAATATGAATGTATTAACGGCTGATGGCATCGTTTTCATGACGGATTTGGTTTATTTAATTCCCTGCATTCTGTGTTTGCAGAGCAACGTGTTTTAAAGTTTATATGCATTTCTGTATGCATTTTAAAGATGGGCAAGCGTCAACGACTAGTTAAACGCTGGTTAAAGGTGCTGTATGTAGGATTGACACCGAGTGGTTGAACTAGGTATTGCAGTCCAAATTCAAAATATTGAATTTGAAATATTGAAGGGTTTTTTTTCACCTGGTCCCTCCTCCTCAGACTTGACGCACACGCAGGTTGCCAGATTGACGACACCAGCAGCCATCTCTCAAAATGTATTCTGCTTTTATTATACCGTTGTTGATCATAACGTTTTTTGGATGGATGTCGAGGCTTTTTAGGATGGCCAGAAAGTTCTATTTCCCGCTCTGAACCCTTTTGTTTGCCAGCTTCCATGACTGAAATTAAATACGCTGTGTTTCCCGCCAACTGGCAACCCGGGGTGCCGAAATACAATTGGGTAAACTGGCAGTGGGCGGAGTCACACAGACCAAAACAAAGCCTGACATTCCGGCCCGGAACCCACATTTTCAAAGGAGAATAACTGACTGTAGCATTGCTTTTCAGATAAACAAGTATGTTAACTTGGCATGTTTCTTAAATATCTGCAAACATATTATGGTATTTGTATGCTTTAGTGGAGTCAAAAACGTACATACAGCACCTTTAAGCGAGCAGTGAGCGTTACTCATGCAGTCAGAGCCGCTGAGATTTTCCTGCATGCAAAACGAGAAAGCACAGACCATCAACAAATCTGCACCTTCTTTGTTATTTTCTTTTATTGCGCAGAATTTATTGGGTTGTGTGAAGTTTATGGGTTAACTATCATTTAAATAATGTAAATAATCACTTTAAATAAAAAATTGTCATTATTGAACAATAACATTTAATAAATTATACCTCGTTTATGGGGAACTGATGTGTTAATATATTTATTGATTTGGTTTAACTACATCAATTTTGAATAATGAATATTTGCAGAAAATTGTAAGACAGCTGTGAAATTTATTTATTTTCAAATTTTTATGAATAATTGCAGAAAATTCAGATTATTAGTTTTTTTAATTAATTTACATCCCTAATTTAAATGTTGAATTTATATTGATTTTATGTTCATTCATATTAATTTATATTAATATGACTTTAATATTTAAATTGTAATATTTTTAACGTCTTTTTACAAATATTTGAATATTTAAATTTGGAAAAAATAACAACTTGAAAGCCCCTTTCTTCATTTTATTAACTAGTTTATATACGTTTACTTTTATTTTTTAACAAATTAATGTTTTTACTAAACAAATTGTTTTTATAACAGATTAGTCTTATTTAATTCCCTGCATACACTGAAAAAAATGAAACATTTTTTAAGGTATAGTGGTTGCAAACAATTTATTTTAGCTACAAATGTAAAAAAAAATGTTGAAACTTAGTCAACTAAATTTGTTTATTTAAATGTAGATAAAATAAATTGAATGCAACCACTATACCTTAAAAAAAGTTAGTAAATTCAATTTTTTTCAAGTTTTTTTGTGTTTTCAGAATAACATGTTTGAAAGTTAATATTGCCTGTAAGTGCATCTGAAGATTGGCAAGTGGGAAATAATTTTTCAAGAAGCAAACTAATCTGCTTTCACATGTTCACTAGGAAACGTAAATATAATTTATCTGTCCTGTCCCTTCAGATCCGAACATTTTCTTGCTTCTTGGTCTTCTCCTGGGCTCGGTGGCATTGCTCTTCGTGACGGGTGTGCTTCTGTGCACCATATTCAAGGTGGAGCTGGCCTTGTGGGTCAGGACTGTGTTTCAATTCCTCTACAAAACCACAGGTAGTCAATAAACAGGAAATACACTTCTGCACTTTAGCAGCATTGTGCAGTTACTGGGAAATTACGGCGGTTACATAAACTAGAATTAACACCTTTCAGTGCAATCGCAGCGCTGCAGGACATGCTGAAAATGCATAATAATAATTGCCTTTAATGTATTTATTTTGCATGTTCTGTGCTGTTTGTTTTTTTCTAGATTGTGATGGTAAGCAGTATGATGCATACATCGCCTATCCCAGAGTCCTCGAGGGCTCAAGCGAAAAGGCTGAGATTTTTGCAATGAGCACTTTGCCGCAGGTTTTGGAGGGCCAGTACGGTTATAAGCTGTTCATCCTGGGCCGGGACGGCCTGCCTGGGGAAGGTAAAGCATATGCAACAAAACAAAGCACCGTCATATAAACAGTGTGTTGTGATTTCATATAAGACATCAAATGGTGATCCGACAGCAAACGTAAGCCGAAGTTAATGTAGCTGCATGATTTGGGGGGGAGAAAATCTAATTTGTGGGGGGGGGGGGGGTTCTGATAAACATTGTGA
>NW_015505823.1:362717-368304 GCF_001515645.1 Sinocyclocheilus grahami
GTTCTGATAAACATTGTGATTATTAAAAAAGTTGAATATTTAAAAAAATAAAATTAAAATATAAAAAATAAATGAATTATATACATAATATATATTACAAATATTTCAATACTATGTAATATTTCATTGTAAATAACAAAATAAGTGTGATTTCTTAAAGACATTTAAGTCTTAATTTCTTCAATTTTAAACATTAAACAATCAAACTTTCATTCTGTTTGAAATTGGACATCAGATTAAGTTCGAAAACCAATTGTATAGCATATTTAATGTAAAGCTGCACGATTTGGGAAAAAAAATCTAATTAGGATTTTTTTTCTGATATAAATTGGGATTTTAAAATGCAATAAAAAAAAAACAGGTTTGTTGTGCTGCACAAGTTGGGCCACATTTTTTTTATTTTATATATCAGTTTGACTTTAAAAATAGTAATAATGATTTGTATTATTATTACTATTATTGTTAATATTATCATTACTAAGAAAATATCAAACAAGAAATCACACTATTAATACCAAATAATACCAAACGTGCGTTTGTGCGTGTGCGTGCGTGTGTGCGTTTGTGTGTGTGCGCGCGTTTGTGTGTGTGCATTTGTGTGTGTGTATAGATAGATAGATAGATAGATATGACTATATAATAATAATAATTGATTAAATGTAGTTTTTTAACAAAAATATTTCACTACATAAAAAATAAGTATTTATACAGTATTTTTATTTTACAGTGCAACTGTATAATTACAATACGAAATATTCAGATCTTAATTTCTTCATTTCCAAACATTCAGTTTTGCTCTATTTTATTTATTTTATTCATATTACTCTGCCTTAATTCTGTATTGATGTAAATCGTGTCTTTGACCCTGAACCACAAAACCAGTCATAAGTAGCACGGGTATATTTGTAGCAATAGCCAAAAAAAACTTTTTTCTTTTTCTTTTATGCCAAAAATCATTAGGATATTAAAGGTGCAGTAGAAGATCTTGGAAAATGCTAACTTTAGCCTGATAGCACTGAAAGCGAACGTCCCACCCTCTCTGCAATCGCCGTCCAAAGCCACGCCCCCTGAACGCATATATGCACACAGATCAGACGATCAGAGACAACATTACTACAGTACATCATGTGTCATTAACCGGTGAGAAAACTTTATAGTACAGTTACTACAATACCAGGAAGGAAGGTCAGGTTGTTGAAGTTTGTTCTCGCTCTGTCTGCATAGCTCGGAACAAGCATTTTGATTGGACGAACATTTCTTGGTCCTACACCTATATATAAATACATTATATATAAATACAGATAAATACATTTAGACCACTAAACTTGATGACTGCTATTGGGATGTGAAGAGACTTTCAACCAGCATAACACAATGTTTCTAAAGACAATCACCTATTGCACCTTTAAGAAAAGATCATGTTACATGAAGATATTTTGTAAATTTCCTACTGTAAATATATCAAAACTTAATTTTTGATTAGTAATATCCATTGCTAAGAACTTCATTTGGACAACTTTAAAGGCGATTTTCTCACCCTCAGATTCCAGATTTTCAAATAGTTGTATCTCTGACAAATATTGTGCTATCCTAACAAACCATACACCAATGGAAAGCTTATACTTTTATTCAGCTTCCAGTTGATGCATAAATGCCCATTTCAAAAAAATTGACCCTTATGACTGGTTTAGTGGTCCATGCTCACATATTTGTAGTTTCCATCACTGTATTCTTCAGAGCTGTGGTGTTTTCCAGCTGTGGTGGATGTGGTGCAGGACGCTCTGAGCTGCTGTCGCAGACTACTGCTGCTCTACACGGCGTCGTCGCTCTGCAGCCCGGAGGCGCAGGAATGGGCCGAGCAGCAGACGGGTCTGTACCGAGCGCTGGTGGAGAACTCCATGAGGATCGTGCTGCTGGAGCTGGAGGAGATCCGCCAGCCGCTGCGCCTGCCTCACTCCGTGCGCCTCCTCAAGGACAAACAGGGAGCTCTGCAGGCCTGGAAGAGACGGAAGAGGTGGGCCTTCTGGGATGGGAAGTCAGAGGAGCGTGTGACCTCTCTGGAGCCCTCGGCGCACTTCTGGAGGGAGGTGCGCTACCATATGCCTGTCAGAGGCAAAGCTAAACAGAGAAACTTTAGTTTCTAGATGAACACTAAATGTGAGTACTCCGGGTCAAGTTGTAAAGTTCCCGGATGAATCATAACAACGCAGTCTTTTTTTGTTGTTGTTGTTTCTGAGGAGAAAAACTAGACAAAACGAGGCCAAAAAAAGAGAAATGAATATTTTTATTCATCAAGGATGCATTAAATCGATCAAAAGTGACAGTTAATACATTTATAATATGAAAAAATTATTTCTATTTCAAATAAATGCTGTTCTTTTGAACATTCTATTCATCAAAGAATCCTAAAAAAAATGTTTCCTCAAACATTTTTGTCAGCACAACTGTTTTCAACATTAATAATAATCAGAAATGTTTCTTGAGCAGCAAATCAGCATATTATATATGATTTCTGAAGGATCATGTGACACTAAAGACTGGAGTAATGATGCTGAAAATCCAGCTTTAAATCACAGAAATAAATTACATTTTACAATATATTCACATAGAGAACAGCTATTTGAAATTGCAATAATATTTCAAAATGTTTACCGTTTTCAAAGTATTTTTGATCAAATAGATGCAGCCTTGGTGAGCAGAGGAGTCATCTTTCAAAAAACAAAAAAAAATATAACAATATAATTAATTAATAATATAAATATATAGAGAGAAAGAGAGAGTTTTTTTTTTTTTTGAGAATATGAATTGGACTTTTACTTCTGGAACTCAACCGTTTCTCTGATTGCAATCTCAAAATATCAACCACAAAACTCTTCATGAGGACCCAGAGACGAATCCTAAGGCCTGTTTGTGGCTTGAACATGAAACCAGACCTGATGTGGTTCATGATATTTTCTGATTTACACGTTAGAGTGTGCTGAGAATGAGATAAAGAAAACTCTTGCGCATCAACCATTCTGTGGGCAGAAAAAAGCAGCTGTAAATAAAATATGAAAAAAATAGCATTAATTATGTATATAAAAAGACATTTCTTGTGATTTTGTTGTGGGATACATACTATGCTTTTGTAATTAATTACAAAATAATTTTGTAATTTTGTAATTAATTGATTTTGTAAAAACTGGATTGTCACACATTCTGTTGAGCAGTCCTATGTTAATTTTTAAGATTTTAGCTCCAAACATTAACCTATGGTTTTATGTACAGTATGGATGACATTTTTGCTGTAACTAGGAAGAGACAGAAACCGATTTATTAAAATGTTAAAATACCGTCTCACTCTGTAAGCAATCTGTTTGTAGTTTGACTTCCTGACACTTTTTAACACGTTGCTCTGTTTGTTTGAGCATGCCGTTTGTTAGCCGGGACTATCCGTTTGTCCCAATCAATGCAGATGAAACCTGTTTGAGGACAGTCATTGGTTTTGCTGTTCTGTTTGGCAGCTGAAAGTACAGAAGTCACACTCTTCTCCTTTTCATCTAAGAAAAGGTGCCAACCGCAAACACCGACCCAGATTCTGCTCCACGGGTTTCCGTTCAATGCTGCCAGTTTCTGTGACCTACAACTTCAGTCAGATCATACACGTGTATGAGTTAGGGTTTGATCAGTTTAAACATGTCAAATAAACTGAAATGAAACATCTGTGAGCAATCCGTCTTGTGTGTGTGTTTGTGTGTGTGTGTGTGTATACACTGCCATTCAAATGTTTGGGATCAATAAGATTTTTAATGTTTTTTAATGGAGTCTCTTGTGCTCATCAAGGCTGTATTTATTTGATCAAAAATACAGAAAAAAACTGTAATATCGTGAGAGATTATTTCAATTTCTAATATTGGTTTTCTGTTTTAATATACTTTAAAATAGTATTTATTTCTGTGATCAAATCTTAATTTTGACACTGAAGACTCCAGTCTTCAGTGTCACATGATCCTTCAGAAATCATTCTAATATGCTGATTTATTATCAGTGCTGGAAACAGTTGTGCTGCTTCATTTTGTTTTTGTTTTTTAGTTTCTTTTTGGAAACATACTTTTTTCTGAATTCTTTTATGAATAAAAAGTTTAAAAGAACAGCATTTATTTAAAATTAAAATATTTCCTAACAATGTGTGTCTTTATGCTATCACTTTTTATCCATTTAACACATCCTTGCTGAATAAAAGTATGCATTACTTTAAATAAAAAAAAAAAGAAAGAACAAAAATGTACTGACTCCAAACTTTTGAACGGTATATTGTAACACAAGATATCCATTTTGAATAAATGCTGTTTTTTTTATATATATATTCATAAAAGAATCCTGAAAAAAAGTATCATAGGTTCCAAAAAACATTGATACTCCATTTATTAGTTATTTATTATCAGAAAGAACAAAAATGTACTGACTCCAAACTTTTGAACGGTATATTGTAACACAAGATATCCATTTTGAATAAATGCTGTTTTTTTATATATATATATTCATAAAAGAATCCTGAAAAAAAGTATCATAGGTTCCAAAAAACATTGATACTCCATTTATTAGTTATTTATTATCAGTATTCCAACATTGATAATAAATCAGCATATTAGAATGATTTCTGAAGATCATGTGACACTGAAGACTGGAGTAATGATGCTGAAAATTCAGCTTTGTTCACAGCAATAGATTACATTTTAAAGTATATTAAAATAAAAACTGATATTTTAAAGTGCAATAATATTTCACAAAATAAAAGTGTTTTTTTCTATATTTTTCTATTATATATCTATATCAAATAAATGCAGCCTTGATGAACACAAGAGACTTCAGTAAAAATATGAAAGATCTTACTGATATATATATATATATACATACATACATACACGTGTGTTTGTGCTGTATCTATATATGCATACACTATGTTTGTGTGAGAGAGAGGACTGTCTATATGTCACGAATTCGGTTCATGGATTTCCGTTTATTCACCACCAGATGTCACACTTTCCATTACATTGACTCTCGCACTACACAAACTGTTGCATAGCACCCCGGACTACATTTCCCATCATTCTTTGCACAATTTGCACACTGCCCTGATTGCACTCATTGCACACAGCTGTTTCTAATTACCTCATTCACTATATAACACCCACTCTAACCACTTTTCTCTGCTGAGTATTGTTTAGCCGGTACCCCTTTTCGAGTTTCTGTGTCGAGTCTCCGTGGTTTCCTTCCGAGTTTCTGTGTTTTCCTTGTTTTGCCTTGCCTTGCCTGTTTTCGCGGTTTCTGATCTTTGCCTGTTTTCCTGGATCTATGAACTCTCTGCTCGTCCTATTCCGGCCAAGGAGGCCGTCTATGAACTCTCTGCTCGTCCTGTTCCGGCCAAGGAGGCCGTCTATGATCTCACTGCTCGTCCTGTTCCGGCCAAGGAGGCCATCGATGTCTGTTCTGTCCCGGCCAAGGAGGCCGCCTATGAACTCTCTGTCTGTCTTGTTCCGGCCAAGGAGGCCGTCAGTGAACTCTTTGTCTGTCCTGTCACGGCTATGGAGGCCGTCTGGGAATCCTC
>NW_015505823.1:368581-404525 GCF_001515645.1 Sinocyclocheilus grahami
TGGTGGTCCTCTGCCCCGCCGAGGTGGTCTACTGTCTGGCTCCAGTGGTCTTCTGCTCCGCCGTGGGGATCTTCGGTCCCGTCTGCTCTGCTGTGGTGGTCCTCAGCTCCGCTGTCTCTGCCTCAGTCCCTGGTCTCTCCTATCCTTGAACCTGTTCCGCCTCCGCTCCACCGCCCACCTGGATCGTTTAGTGTTTGGAGCATCTGGAAGCCGCTCCTTGGGGGGGGCTCTGTCACGAATTCGGTTCATGGACTTCCGTTTATTCACCACCAGATGTCACACTTTCCATTACATTGACTCTCGCACTACACAAACTGTTGCATAGTCCCCGGACTACATTTCCCATCATTCTTTGCACAATTTGCACACTGCCCTGATTGCACTCATTGCACACAGCTGTTTCTAATTACCTCATTCACTATATAACACCCACTCTAACCACCTTTCTCTGCTGAGTATTGTTTAGCCGGTATCTCCGTGTTTTCCTTCCGAGTTTCTGTGTTTTCACGGTTTCTGATCTTTGCCTGTTTTCCTGGATTTTTCCCTCTCGTCTCGCCCCTGTGATTCTGTCTGCCGTTCGGTGACCTACGCTAGCCCTAGGACTATTCTTGTGTTTTGCCCACCATATACCTGTTTGACCCTGCCTGTTTACCACGTCTCTCTAATAAAAGCTTGCAGATGGATCCACACATCTCACGTCTCGTCAGCCCCGTCACTCTATAATAGACAAAGTATATATAAAATTTCAGATTAATAAACTAAAATTATGAGGGGGAAAAAGACACACAAAAAAATCTGTTTATGATATGATTTTCACATTCCAGATCTGTTTGGACTTGAAGAATCCTTGCTTTATAAAACAATCATAACTTAATATTTTTCATCTAAAACCATATTGTATCTGATCAGCAAATTTTTATTATTGAGTGAATGGGGGGGGGGTCAAAGCTTTTGATTGTTGCTATAATAGACAAAGTATATATAAAATTTCAGATTAATAAACTAAAATTATGAGGGGGAAAAAGACACAAAAAAAAATCTGTTTATGATATGATTTTCACATTCCAGATCTGTTTGGACTTGAAGAATCCTTGCTTTATAAAACAATCATAACTTAATATTTTTCATCTAAAACCATATTGTATCTGATCAGCAAATTTTTATTATTGAGTGAATGGGGGGGGGGTCAAAGCTTTTGATTGTTGCCACAGAGAGTGGGGTGAAGTGGGCCACTTTTTACTCATGGTGTGTTTAAGTGAGTGCATGACAGTAATGGGTCCAACTTAATGTACATACATTTCAGAATGTGGTGCATGCTTGGGAATAATCGCTTTGGATCTAAAATAAACTGCTTTCAAAATAAGACTTTCCAAAAAACAAAGTGGTCTCCTGGCTCAGGATCCAGCTCCTTTGACCCTATAAGGACAACACGGTTTGTATAATGGAATGAATGGATGGATGACTTCTTAAAATTTCATTGTAAAACAAAGTTAACTACTTTAAAGGCATTTTTTTAATTATTAAACATTTCAGAACACAATAAAATTCAAATTAAAGAAGAAAAAAACATTGCAGGGAGTTTGATTGACAGGCAATCTGACCAATTATAATGCCGGATCTGCCATTTCTGTCTGACACAAACCAGACAGGAGAGTAGATTAATGTTGGTGGACTTGAACTTTAAAAATGGTTTGTATTGATGTCTTTCCGTGGTTGAAACAAGATACCTTCTGATGTTCATTTGTGTTTATTTCATGTTTATTTTTCATTGGTGAGAACACGATGTGTGGCGTGAGAGTGGCATGGCTTGACGGACTTAGCAGCAGTAACTAAGGGTCATCCCACTTATAAATGTTGCAGGGTAATAAAAGGTCATAAAAACTTAAATGGCCATTGTTGTCAACAATGCCTATTTAAAATGAACTGATATTTAAAATTACACACACACCAAAAATTACACTTGTTGCCCAACAGATATTACAAAAATATGATTCATTTTAGTTGAAAGACTGAATTTACAAAAAAAATACATTTCAGAAAGTTTTAAAGATATTTTGAAACCAACATACAAAACATTAATTTGTCCTTTTGTTTCCCACCAAACATGTCATAAAGATTTGAAATGGAGGACTTAAACTAAACTACCTAATACCTAAACTAATAGTCAAATACAAAACAAAGAACAAAATCAAAAGTGTTTGGTCTAAAGTTAATAATGCAATGTAGAATTACAGTAAATACTAATACTTTATAAGTAATCATAAGAAAATGATATTTCAGAAATATCTGAAGATGTTTTGAAACCAACATACAAAACCTTAGTTTGTCCTTTTGTTTCCCACCAAAAATGTAAAAAAGATGAATCTCATTGTTGAAGAGACAAACCAATCAGAAATGTTTTATATTACTTTAAATGGTGATTTTAATATCTCATCCAGTATATATGCTCAGCTCTCAGAAAAAAATGGTACCAATATGTACCGTACACTTTAGGTAGCCTATACAAATACAGTATGCATTTTTAAGATTCTAAAATGCACCCTTCACATGTAAATATGGTAGGCTACAAAGGTGCACCTTTTGATCTATCAGTGGTACTGTCCCAGTGACAGCTTTTGTACATTTTGATGGGGACATTCTACCTTGTGGATCCACTGGTGACAGCAATCAAGTCACGTACGTGTTTCACGTCAGTGGGTGGAATGCTGTTCCCTGCAAGCGTGTTATTAAGACGAAACCGCAGTGTTCACAAGAAAGGCAGCGTGTAGTCTTTTAGTCTGTCATTGCAGAAATTCCGAGAAGGCGAGACAGAAGTTTTGAAATCATACCGTAAGACCATCTACACGAGGTAAGACACGTCTGCTCTTCTGCTACTGTAGTCACCGCAATTGAGTTATTTTGCCTCATAGTTTTATTCCTAGTGAGCAACTGTATTTGTGTTTCTTTAATATTATAACTGAAATTATATCTCTTTGGGGAAAACCCGTCATGCTTTGCTTGAAGGACCATCTGCCCACAACATTTTTGTGTGGAATACCCGATAATACAATATTTGAGCATCAGATAGAAGTTTATGATTATTTTCATAACCTCAAAAAGTTTTACTTGCACAGAACTTGTTGCGTGCCAACTGCACGCAACCTTGCTTTGTCACGTTTCTCTATGATAAGGGGAAATATGAGGTGTGTTTTGTGTTTCGTATTCCAATCTGTCATGAGGGATGAAGTCTGTGGTTGCGTTTTTGTTTGACGCTCTTTATGGCTTATAACGAAAACAAGGAGTTATCTTTTTTCATGTCGTTTCAAGGAAAGCGCTTTAAACCTGCCTGACCTGCTGTCGCGAAAACCCGAGATGAGGGCGTTTTGTTTTCGATGGAGTTTACTCTCAGCTCTTTGGATTGCAGGTAAGAAAGAGTGCATTTCCACGTCGCTGATTGTAGTCTACACTACTTAGGCTTTGGCTATTTTTATGTTGGCGACATGAGGAAATAATTTGTATTCATCTGTAGCAGTTGTGGCTGTTAGCGTTCAAACAACGGGAAAGAATGAATAAAGGTGATGCATTCTCAAAAGTGAAAAACTGCGCATAAATGTTTTATTTATTTTTTTATCACTGGTCATTGAGTTAATATCTGTATCACTGTCAGTGTTGGGGAAAGTTACTTTTAAAAGTAATGCATTACAATATTGCGTTACTCCATAAAAAAGTAACTAATTACGTTACTTAGTTACTTTTTATGGAAAGTAATGCGTTATATTACTTTTGCGTTACTTTCACGTTAACATCTGATTTCTCTCAACATGAGGACAGGAGAGCTGTCAATCAATAAATTGGAGAAAAAAAAATAACTTGCGTTACTTATTTGAAAAAGTAACTCCGATATTCTCTTGTAAATTAAAAAGTAATGCATTACTTTACTAGTTACTTGAAAAAATAATCTGATTACGTAACTCGCGTTACTTGTAATGCGTTAACCCCAACACTGATCACTGTACACTGAACGAAAGCTTGATTGTTTTCCTTACCTGCCACTTACAGTCTTCCTAAACGTTCAGCAACACCATAAGAAATGCATTGACTCAGACTAAGTTTTAAAAATAGGCTACGTTAGGTATTATTAGCAAAGATGATGATGTTGAAGTTTCATTTGCAGTTGTTACCAATGTGTTAAAAAAAAAACGTCAAAGTTCCCCTCTTCATTTGTTCACATGACATACTGACTGACCTCGAAATCGCATTCTTAGCTGCGGTTACGGAAATTTTCAAAACCACCACTGAACAAGAATGCTTACATGTGTTAAAATAAGGTCAGACAGCTATTTACTTTTATTTTAAACAGGTACAATTTATTGACAAGGCGTAAAAGAGAAATTTGGTTCATGCATTAAAACAGTAATTAGTCCCATACTAGCTAAATTAATTTAATTTTGTTTTCCTCTTCAAGGGAGTGAGATGCACATCACAAATCTCAGATCATATAACATCAGTGCTGGTCTTGCATTTAAGCTTGAGTGCAATGAAGACCGTGAAATGCAGAATGTGAGCTGGAGCGGTGTTCCTGATCAGAGTCTGGAAAGCATCAGCGGAATAAACATTAATGGAAGCGCGCTATGGTTTCTGCCTGCTGACCTCTCCCACAGCGGATCCTACACCTGTCTCAGCAGGTATGATGCAATTCACAAAGTTGTTTAGTTTTGGCATATGTTTTGAATACTGAAGAACTTGTTTTAGCACAAATCATGTTCAAGCATCTTTGTTTTGTCCCGCTAAGTTCCACTTAGAATGTTGAAAATTGAAAAATGGAATGTAATTATTTTAACACTCTCTTAGCATTAATGAGTCTGAAATAAAATGACCAAAATGATCAGTATTCTTGTTCAAAACTAATGTCCTCCTTGACAGTGATTCCTGTGAATGAACACTGAATAGTCGGCATTGATGTTTAAGTTCGGATGGTTAAACGATCAAACAATCTGTTCAGAACAAGCCGTTTGTGCAGTTTTGTTTTCACTAGGATGGAAGTTCTGAAACATTTTAGTATGATTCATTGTACAATGATGCTTTATTTCTAAAGGAAATTTGATTACTGAAATCTTACTGAAATACTTTGGATAATTTTTGGATACTTGGTTGTGAAATGCAAGCTACCTCGGATCAAATTATGCAAAATGAGGTGTAGAGCATAAAGATGCAAACATAAATTAAAAACACGGTAACACTTTCCTTTATATTTGTTACCCTGGACCACAAAACCAGTCGCATGGGTATGTTTGTAGCAATAGCCAAAAATACATTGTATGGGTCAAAATTATAGATTTTTCTTTTATGCCAAAAATCATTAGAATAATAAGTAAAGATCATGTTCCATGAAGATATTTAGTAAATGTCCTACCACAAATATATCAAAACTTCATTTTTGATTAGTAATGCATTGCTAAGAATGCATTGCTAAGAACTTCATTTGGACAACTTTAAAGATGATTTTCTCAATATTTAGATTTTTTTGCACCCTCAGATTCCAGATTTTCAAATAGTTGTATCTCGACCAAATATTGTCCTATCCTAACACACCATACATCATTGGAAAGCCTGTTTATTCAGCTTGTTGAGATGTATAAATCTCGAAAAATTGACACTTAAGACTGGTTTTGTGCTCCAGGGTCACATATAATGCACTATAAAAGTATTTTTAATGCCTTCATTTTGCATTGTGGTTATAATACATTGCATGATCTCATTGCTATTTGTAACCACAGTTATAACACTTATCTATTAATTATTGCACTTTCAGAAAATGTAATGCATTAAAACAAGAACTCCTCAAATATTTTAACGAATTACATCTTTGGTTACAATTATTTATGAAAATATATAATGCATTACAACATACATGAATACCTTCATAATGCATTATGCATAAAGGCTTCAAGAAAAATGTTATGAAAAGCAACTTTGTATGTTTTCTGTTCAGTATACCCTCATTGCCGGTCTTTCATCCCAACTGTTGTTCTATATGGCAGAAAGGGCAATAAAACCGGAGAAACAAAATTTGACGTCTCCGTTGACAATAGAACATGCCCCTGTGCGAACAGAAAAGCCGGAGTAAAGAGCACAAAGGACATCACTTGTTTGCTTCCTCACATCTTTGAGATAGACCCTCAGGCTCAATTTTCCCGCTAAACAGATCCCGAGACATGGTTGGACTCTATACGTGCTTTGTGAGCTTTACTTTTGGAGGGCAGAATTACTCTGCTGCCCAGACTACAGAAATCTACAGCCACTCTAAGGGTTATGGTAAATTACTATTTAAAATCTGAAAGGATTCTAGAGGCTCTGTTTCAAACCCTATAGTGAGTTGCATGCCTACTAGCTTAGTCTACTAGTATTATACACTCTGAGGGAACAAAAAGTATGGCCAGTACCTTAAGGTACAAAAGATAAAAAGGTACATATTTCTGCCTTATTTAGCCCTAAATGGTTCACACACACACACACACACACACACACATATATATAACTAGTTGCTTTTCTTATTTTCATTCAGTTAAACTTGATGTTCTAAAATTGAAAACCTGAATAAAAATGTATTGATACTGTATAGACATATTCAAAAAACTAATAAAAATAGCAAAACCACACCACAATATTATTAAAACTTTAACTGAAATTAAAATGAAAATAAAATATATAAACTACTTCAAAATGCTAATAAAAACTATAATAGTATCTCAGTTATACTTAAATAACCCTGCTTAGAATCCATTGAGAAAATCATCTAGTCAACAACATTTGATCATAAAGATAAATAAATGCTTTGTTAATATCCACTTTGGACCAAGAAATAGCAGTATAGAGCTGAAGTGAAAATGTTCAGATTGAGAGAGTTTCTGTGGTTTGATCAATAATGCGATAAGTGTGTTTCGTTAACAGTGGTGACAAAGCCTGAAATCATCTACCCAAAAGAAGAAACACAAAAAGTAACACTTGGTGAGTGATAATGATCTGTCATTTAAGCCCTTCTGCTGCTGTATGTGTGCATTCTTATATGTTTTAAAAGAATAGTTCACCCAAAAATGAAAACAGTTTGCTCCCCCTCAGGCCATCCAAGATTTGGATGAGTTTGTTTCTTCATCAGATTTGGAGAAATGTAGCATTGCATCAGTGTCTCAGCAATGGATGCTCTGCAGTGAATGGGTGCCGTCAGAATGAGAGTCCAAACAGCTGATAAAAACATCACAATAATCCACAGCACTCCAGTCCATCAGTTAACATCTGGAGAAGACAAAAGCTGAAACAAATCCAGCATTAAGATGTTTTTAACTTTAAACTGTTGCTTCAGTCCAAGATAATAGTCCATAATCCATAATAACGCTTCTTCCAGTGAAAAAGTCAACTGGTCTGAATCAGGAGTGAAATCTGCACAAATCAAGCACCGTTTACAAGTCAAAACAGCTCTAAACAAATATGTGGCTGGATTTTGATGAGAGAGAAACCAGGATTTGGACTTTTTCACTGGCGGAAGGGGGAGTGCATTTGCATTTATGGGTAAACTAGCCCTAGGTTCAAGAAATTAATTGGAATTTCAATTCTGATCAAGCCTGATGTACACGAGCATGTGCAGTATGTGTTTGAAGAGCACAATAACGTTCATGTCATCAGGGGCGGATTTAATGATTTGGGGGCCCCAGGTTTACCACACATTTACCTAGATCAGCCTTCAGGTTCCTTTTTTTGTTGTGATGCTTGCTGCTGCACAATGGTGCCCCACAGTTGTGTCCAATGTTTCTACATTTTTCATGTACATGTTATAATGGCTTTCTTTCATGCTGTAGACCCCGAAATAGCAATTGATTTACAGTTTTCACAAAAACTAAATAAATTATAAAATGATAAACATCACAATTGAGACTTTAAACAATTTTTAAGGAAAAGAGATGAGTCGGAAGTATCAATTATGTTATTAATTTAAAACGGTGTTATGTGGGTGGATTTTTGCATTTCTGACATGAAAGGTCAGAAATACAGCGGTTTTCCCGGTAATGGCTGTAAACAAAGCAGCGCCGCTCATAAACGCTACTTTATCAGATCAAATGAAAATGTCACCGAAACGTTTCTGAAGACAGTCGGCTCCCTTCATTCATTCATATAAAAATTAGTGAATTAGTGAGAATGAATCACAATTGAGACTTTAAACAATTTTTAAGGAAAAGAGATGAGTCGGAAGTATCCATTATGATATTAATTTAAAACGGTGTTATGTGGGTGGATTTTTGCATTTCTGACATGAAAGGTCAGAAATACAGCGGTTTTCCCGGTAATGGCTGTAAACAAAGCAGCGCCGCTCATAAACGCTACTTTATCAGATCAAATGAAAATGTCACCGAAACTTTTCTGAAGACAGTCGACTCCCTTCATTCATTCATATAAAAATTAGTGAATTAGTGAGAATGAGAAACATATAGCCTACATTGAGGAGGAAAGTCCACTGATGAGTTACCAGCGTAAGCCTGTGTGCCAAAGACTGTCTAATTCTAAACTTTAAAATACACTTATTTTAGTTATTTTAACTACAAATTTAAATGAAAAAGAAATGGAAATTCTACATTTACACACCTAAGGATTATATCAACCATACAAGTAACTGTGTCTGCGTACTCTACTTGGGTCCTTCTCATAAATGAGTAAGCGGCATTTAAAACAATAAACATATAATACGCACTATTGCGCAATATTTAATTACAGCTTCAGATACATGATATTTTAATTTTCTACAAGCAGGATACATGAGAAGTGTGTTCAACTCGGACACGCAGACGGTAGTCGTGGTGAGAAACACTGTAAAAAGCAACCGTTCGTGTGTCAGCGCTTAATGCGCATCTCGTATATGAAAAGCATTTTAGGAGGCCCTTGGCTTTTGGGGGCCCAAGGCAGTCGCCTTTGCCTAATGGGTAAGTCCGTCTCTACATGTCATTACAGGTGAAAGTTACACACTGAACTGCAAAGCTCTTGTTGGGAAGAACGACGGTGGAGAAACTTTAATCTACTGGCTTAATGGCTTTACATTTCTCGAACTGGACTACGACACAAGAATGTAAGTACATTTGCCATTCACTCTTCATGCATACATACATCTATCCATATTAGGTGTTTCAACGACTAATCGACTAGTCGACTTTAATGCTCTGCCATGAGGCTTTAAGCTTGACGTCGACTAGTCGCTGGTCCTATAGAGGGCGCAACAGGATAAGAAATCTTTGAAGGACTTCCACATTTACGCTCCGTTTCCAAACAGTTCAAATGACAAATAAATGCATACTCTGAAACAGCTTATTGTACAGGTAAGTTAATCGCCGTTCTAATCTAATGCGCTGCTGCACTGTAACGCACACACACAGGCTACAGACAGTAGCTTGTACATCATGCGCACAGAATCATTCAGCGCGGAAATGTACTGTCAACACTGTTCTGTGATTTCTCAGTAAAATAGCTTAGAAACTGAAAAGTTCAAGCATATATTTCTTAATAACTAAATTCCACAGCTTCACTACTAGTAGAGAGTACACACGCAATCGCTCTCTCACTAATGCATTCATATGAATGTAATCTTTACTGTGCTACTTTATCTGTATCTGATTTAGAACGAGCAGAAATCTGTGGGAAATATAACGACCCAAAGACAAAAGAACTGATAAAAAAAGCTGTTATAGGGGCAATAGCCGTGTGGGCAGCGCTGTGTCATATGCTATAGCTGTGCACAAGGTGTTTGTCACAGCTCCAGACTTATTTGTTCATTAATGACGTCATCAGCAACTAGTCGACTCGACTTTCATCACATAAAAGTCGACTTTAAAAAAATCAGAGGTCGTTCAACCTCTAATCCATATATACATATATATCTATATATCTCTATATCTATCTACCTGTCTATCAATATATGTATATATGGTATTGTCCTCATTTGTAAGTCGCTTTGGATAATAGCGTCTGCTAAATGACTAAATGTGTGTGTGTATATATATATATATATGTATGTGTGTGTGTGTGTATGTATGTGTGTGTGTGCGTGTGTGTGTTACAAATTTGTATAATAACATGGGTATGACATAGGTATTACAACATATATATGTATGTGTGTGTGTGTGTATGTATGTGTGTGTGTGCGTGTGTGTGTTACAAATTTGTATAATAACATGGGTATGACAGGTATTACAACGAGAAGGTGATTTATGAGGACATTTTCAGTGTCCCGTAATTCAAAAGGCTTATAAATAATTCAGAACGAGTTTTTTTGAAAATCTAAAAATGCAGAAAGTCTCCTGTGAGGGGTAGGTTTAGGGGTAGGGTTGGTGTAGGGCGATAGAATATACGGTCTGTACAGTATAAAAACCATTACGCCTATGAAGAGTCCCCACAAACCACAAATACAAACCTGTGTGTGTGTGTGTGTGTGTTGTCAAACGATTAATCGCAATTACTTGCATTCAGAATAAAAGTTTTTTTACATGATATATGTGTGTTTGTACAGCGTATATTTATTATGTATATATAAATACACTCACATACATGTATATATCTAATTATATATATATTAGAATTATATATGTATATATCTAAATTGTAATATATATACTGTATATATTTATAAATTATATAAATTATATGAATATACATATATGCATGTAAATACATGTAAATATTTTCAAAATATATGCATGCATGTGTGTGTATTTATATATTCATAATAAATATACACAGTATGCACACATATATTATGTAAACAAAACCTTTTATTTTGGTTGCGATTAATCACGATTAATCGTTTGACAGCACTAATATATATATATATATATATATTTATGTATGTGTATATATATTCATATATATATTATATAGAGAGAGAGAGAGATCTTTTTTATGATGTCCAACCACTTTGCTTCTGCATGTCTTGTTTCATCAGTGTGAAAGAGGGAGAGCGAGACTACATGCTGTCTGTTCTTTACATCCCAGAAGTCACAGAAGAATATTTATACACTAATTTCACCTGTGTCGTTCACCACCCAGTAGGTTGGGATTTTGGAAAAGTCTTTCTTATTCCTGGTGAGCTCTAGTTCATCTTTTACTCTTGCACATTATTAGTTAAAGTCTCCTCTTTTCTAACCTGCTTTCTCGTCTTTCTCTCTCCAGCGAGTCAGAATGAGCGTTATTACTGGATCGGTCTTGGTCTGGTGGCTCTGCTCATATTACTGTGTGCCGTTGTGTTTCTCTTTAGAGTCGATGTGGTTCTGGCTTACAGGGCTGTTTGCTCGTCTGCTGCCATAAGCAGTGGTATGTTTTTATCTCAGATTCATTTATTTTAGTGACTGTTCTCTGTAGAGATGCTTTCAAGTAGATTGACTTCAATGATCATGTCAGTGGTTTAGTTTTAAGCAAACAGATTTCACTGTAAGTGCCTAAAAATACTTATTCTTTCACAAACAATTTCAATTGCACAAAACCATCACATTTAAAATGTAATAATTATTCATATTAAATATCATTATAAAATGTACATTCTATATATACTGTATATATATATTATTGTTATTGTTATATATAATAATTATATTATATATATAATTTTTTGCATTGTGTTATTATTTCTCAATGACAGTTATGAACATTTTAAATGTAAATTCTCATTATCGTAATGTATCTGAATGTTTTTTTATTTATAATGTTTTACTTTAATACAGTATTTTTGCTTTAAGTCAGCCAAAATTAAACATGGTACAAAAAAATACTATTATAATTTGTTACAATTTCAATTAATTTTGAGATTATGAGAGTTTTAAATATATTATGAGAATGAAATGAACTGAAAATAATGTTGCAATGCAAAAATCGTGTCCTGCTCGTTAAAAATCTGCTCCTAAATTAGGCTTGTGCAAAAATAAATAATAATTATTTTTAATTATTATTTAAAAGTAATATTTAAAATGTTTATTATTAATTATTATTATTTTTTATTTTTTTGTAAAATATGACTTGGACATGTTTGGGCAATGTTTCCCAGCTTTAATGAATATTTGTAATTCTACAAATAAATAAATAAAAATAAATTAATTCAGTACACAATCAAGAGGTGACAACAACAACATAGCACTGCTTGATTATCAGTATTTATTTTCTTGATCATATAAAATAATTATACATATTTTATATTTACTTTTATTTTTATTTAATAAAAAATAATGAAATAGTGATAATTCTTGTTATATTTGTATTGTTATATTCTATTGTTATTTTATTTTTGTGAGTGTTGATTATTCTCATGCTTTATTTAAGATGGCAAGTCGTACGATGCGTATGTGAGTTACCTTCATGGTGATCAGCACGGCTCAACCTCTGCAATGACATTTGCATTGGATTTCCTTCCTGCGGTGCTGGAGGATCTTTATGGTTACAAACTCTTTATCAGCGGTCGTGATGAACTTCCTGGGGAAGGTAAACATCCTGTCACATGATCACACTAACACAGCTCTAATGACACAAAGTAAAAACCTGTTCAACAAATCAAGGCATGTTTGAATTAAATCACTGAAAAATCTTAATTTTAAAGATTTGATATTGTCTATGCAGCATAACTCTCCAAAAATATATACATTTAGATTAAGATTTATCTATTTGAACTGCATATAAAATGTCTATGCATTTGTATTACACAGTTTTAACATAAACAAACTAATAAACGTAATGTGATGCCAATTTGCCAGTCATGCAGAAATGAAAATGGTTTCTGTAATAGTACATAAAACTAATAGTAATAAACTGAATGTTTTAAATACAAAATAACCAGCTTTATATATTTATATCAATAAAACCCATTTGTTTCAATCTCATACATTTTAACTAATTAAATAGTTTTTCGCAACTAGCCATATTTTCATACTTTTTAACTGAATAAATGTTTTTTTTCCCACAGCGAACAGATTTATGAGTTTAAGCAATATGAATAAATGCATTTTGAAAATATGATTATTTAAATAAAATCAAATAGATGCAAATTGTTAATAATAACCATGATTTTGAATGCAGAAATATTACATCTATGTTTGATAAATAATATGCATCATTATTAGTTTATTAAAATTCTGTAATCCAGTGTTAGTTTAATATCGTTGAGATACTCTTATCATTTTTATTCATATTTAGAATCAGTTTTTTGTAGAATAGTATTTTTTGTTTCAAAAATATTCAGACACCTTCAACATTTCTCACATTATCACAGTTTATTCGCTATGGTTTAGAAAATGGTAATAAAATATGACGAGTTAAACTGTCAAAACAAATTCATCTTGATAATGTCAGATGACTTTGAGGTCAAAGTGTCAAATCAAATTTTTGGTCCCAAATTTTTATTAATTTTACTGTTGGTCCACTGTATGAAGAATTTTTGGGTATGCCACAGTTTGCTATCCTCACTTACTTAAATTAATTATAGTGTCCTGCACCCACTATAATTAATTAAAAAATTATATCTGGTGTCTGAATAATTTTTGGTTTGGCTGTATATAAAAAAAAAAATTTTTAATTTTAAGTTAATAAATTAAGTTTTAGTTATCTATAATAATTACCCTGGTCTAATCCAAACGGATGGAAATTTGAAATGCAATTCAAATAACTGAATCTTCAGGCCTAAATATTTCCTTGACTGTTTATTGTAGCACAGTCATACTTAAAAACAAGCGTTTGACATTAATCACCTCTCTTTTTCAGCGGTGCACGAAGTCATTGCTGACAGAATGAGCCGAAGCAGAAGGCTGATCATTGTTCTTACATCACAGAGCTGTGTGTCGCCTCAAACCGACGCCACCAAGAGCCTTTTACCAGATAAACTCCCCATATCAGACCGTGATGTGCATCTGAAAGCAACGAACACTTCCTCTGACCAAATATGGGCCGCTTACGAGCAGCGGGTGGGTCTCTATGACGCTTTAGTGAAGCAGGGTCTGAAAGTCATCCTGGTGCAGGTGGAGGACGGGGTTGAAGAGGCTCTGCTGCCCGAATCTTTGCGTTACATCAGCCGCACCAAAGGCATCCTCAAATGGAGGCAGAACGCCAGTGATCGGGGTAACAGAAGCTTCTGGAAACACATGCACTACCAAATGCCTCCAGCGAAGCGGCGGAAGAGCCAAGAGCTGACGGTGCTTTGAGATCTCTTTGACCACAGAAATATTCTACACAAGTGCATGAACTCGTTATGAAGTGTGTGTATTGATAGCACAACTCAAGTGTGCTGCAAGAAACCCAAGAATGCACACGTACACTGACATTTTTTAAGGTATAGTGGTTGCAAACTATTTATTTTAGCTACATTTAAAAAAAAAGTTGTATGTTAGTCAACTAAATTTGTGTATTTATATGTAGCTAAAATAAATTGATTGCAACCACTTAAAAAAAATTTGTAAAGTCAATTAATCTTTTTTTTCAGCGTATGGGCTGTTCACACAGAATGCGTTTTTCCACTCCAATGCGCTACTTTTCCATTTTTTTCTATGTAAACACGCTAGACAGTCGCGTACGACCATTGAGCACTGCATTTTTAAGACACTGTGTCAAGTTTCAACTTTTACACACAGCGCTGCTCATCAATGTCAGTTCCAAAACAGTGGACCAATCAGAAGACCCTGGAGGCGGGGCAAACGAGTCGAGGTTTTGTTTACAGTAGCAAGTTGGCATGGCAAGTGTTTTATTTGACGGAACATGGCGGAGGAGGAATTCTGCGCTGCGCTTTTTAAAATTCCCATGAAATCAAAATTGAAGATGTTTTGGTTTTTAGTATGAACATGTTAGCCTTAACGTTATCTCTATAGCTAGTGTGCTCCAAAACAATGACAAAATTCACATTTACAAGATATAAGCATTCAAAACATGCAGTTCGTCACTTCCGCCAATATGGATCAGTGCTTTTGATGACATTACCCTGTGCTTCAGCTTCCCATCAAACTTTCTGTCCAATCAAATGCTAGAATCTGAAGCATATAAATAGACGCTGAAGCTGTGAAGCTGAAATCGGTCACTTATTCAAAGATGTAGTATTTTCTGTACGGTGAATGGGGATAGGGAAGGATTCAGGTGTAAATATGCTTTCCATTGGGGCAAAAAAAGTCTGGTTTCGCGCTGCACAGTCTGAAACGAAAAGAAACGATAGCTTTTAGTATGAACATGTTAGCCTTAACGTTATCTCTATAGCTAGTGTGCTCCAAAACAATGCCAAAATTCACATTTACAAGATATAAGTAAGATATTCAAAACATGCAGTCCGTCACTTCCGCCAATATGGATCAGTGCTTTTGATGACATTACCCTGTGCTTCAGCTTCCCATCAAACTTTCTGTCCAATCAAATGCTAGAATCTGAAGCATATAAATAGACGCTGAAGCTGTGAAGCTGAAATCGGTCACTTATTCAAAGATGTAGTATTTTCTGTACGGTGAATGGGGATAGGGAAGGATTCAGGTGTAAATATGCTTTCCATTGGGGCAAAAAAAGTCTGGTTTCGCGCTGCACAGTCTGAAACGAAAAGAAACGATAGCACAGAGCGGATCATACAGTATGTGCGAGTCGGCGCAGACCATAAAACATATCGGGCCCATTTGAATTGTACACAGAATGTTATATTTTATAGCAATATGGATGAGATTGTGGCTGTCATACCCTGTCAAATGCGGCTTTACCAAGCTCAATAGCTCTTGCCCAAGCTGTGATATAAATGAACGCTATTGGCTATTTAATAAAGGGGCGGGGCTACTTGATATGTCCCGCCCTGTCTTCCTGTATCAGTTAAAATGACGTCAACACATTGAATAACACTGCACATTTCAAAGCACTTCAGTGGACCTTTAAAAGCATTCCTGAGCACTGTGTCTTGCGTTTTTAGATGCAAAGATGCGTTCTGTGTGAACGGCCCTTTAGTATGTGAGCTTACGTTGCACGAGTTTGCGTATTTGTGTGAAGAAACTTTGCCAAGTATCTTGTAACTGTAATGAAAAACTACAAAAGAAAGACAGGTGATGCAAGTTAGCAATAAAAAATAAAATAAATGTGTTTTTTCCAATAGAAGCCAATTATTTAAAATAAATTTCCTCTTTTTTTAATATTCTTTTGTTAATGCAGCATGTTGAACTAGTGCATATGCAGTTGGGTATTTTGTGTTTACAGTTGAGTCAGGAGTTTCTACTTTTATATTTGTTTGTTTTTTATACTGTTCTATTTTTTCCAGAATTATTTAATATATAAAAAATATTTAAAGCTTTTACAAGTGGCATTGTGACTACAGTTCAAGTCAGATAAAATATTAATGTTTTTTTTAGAAGAAATAAATAAAAAAATAAATAAAAACATTCACTGATTCATGTTTCATTGATTCATGTCGTAGCCTATAAAATAATGATTTATTACAGTGTGTTTATCTAATAAATATTTGTCAAATATGTCACTCTCATAAATTATAAATATTATGCACTGAAAAATTATAATTTTCACTCAGAAATTGCTAGTAATTTTCACAATTATTTACAATGAAATTGCCAAAGCAACACATTGTGTATTTAAGCTGTCTATCGCCAGCAAAGCTTAATGACTATATTAGGACAATGTGCTTAATCATGTTAGCGATGTATTAAATCATGCTAGCGATGTGCTAAATCATGCTAGCAACATGTTCATATAAACTAAATCAAGCTAGCAACATGTTCATATAAACTAAATCAAGCTAGCAACATGTTCATATAAACTAAATCAAGCTAGCAACATGTTCATATAAACTAAATCAAGCTAGCAACATGAACACATCCATTCAGCTCTCAATGCACATCCATGTTGTCCCAAACCTGTCTGACAGGCATTTGTTAAATACAGAAGGTATTATTTAGAAAACACAACTTTCCATACATCAAAAATGCAAATAAGCAGCATGAAGTAATGCATATGACTCAAGCACTATATTTCAAGTCATCTGAAGTCATATAATAGCCTATAAAAACAAACCCAAATTTAAAGTTTATTATTTTGTGTTTTGCAGAAGAAAGTCAGTCATACATTTGGATCAACATGAGGATGAGTAAATGATGGCAGGATTTTAATTATTTGGTGTACTGGCCCTTTAAATTAATATCAACAATTAGAAAACTAGAAAAGTAGTCACACCTAAAAAAATAATAATAATAATTTAGACATTAAAATTAGTTTTTACTTCATTCATGTGCAATGGCATTCAAAAATTGGGAGTTGGTCAATTTTGATTTTGAAAAAAGTGCTTCTTGTGCTTACCAAAAATTTAGAAAAATTATTTCAAATCAAAATAACTGTTTTCTATGTGAATATATTGTAAAATGTAATTTATTCCTGTGATGCACAGCTGAATTTTCAGCATCATTACTCCAGTCTTCAGTGTCACATGATCTTCAGAAATCACTCTAATATGCTGATTTGCTGCTCAAGAAACATTCCTGTTTATTATCCGTGTTGAAAACAGTTGTGCTGCACAATATTTTTTGTGGAAACTGTGATATATTAAATTTTTTAGAGTTGTTGATGAATAGAAAGTTCAAAAGAACAGCATTTATTTGAAATAGAAATCTTCTGTAACATTGGAAAAGGCTTTACTGTCACTTTTGATCATTTTAATGCATCCTTGCTGAATTAAAAAAAAAAATCATACTGACTCCCAACTTTTGAAGAGTAAGGCTAGTGATTTTGTGCGGTAATCAACGTGATCCCACATGTGCTTTCAGTGAAGCCTGATATGAATGTGTGTGTTGACCTGCAGGTGGTATGAAAAGGGTCGATTTGCTGAATACGAAACAGACGTTGGGGTTTATGAGGAGTTCAGCACGGGTCTCTTGTACATTGCCAGAGCAGGTGGCGTCAAGAATCGATTGTCCCATGTGTGAAGATGAGCAGGGCCCGATCGTATGGTATAGGGTCTGTTTGAGTGCATGTTTGCAGTGTGTGAGTCACAAAAGTGAGTGAGAGACACTGATCACTCATCATTTGATCTGATCAGTGATGTTATGCAAGAAGAATATCCTGCATGAAGTAGAATTTTACACTGACTAAAGCAGACAGGCAATGTATCAAATATAGATATGTGTATGTATGTATGTATATATATATTCTGAAATATATACATGCATATGTGTACGGAAGAGGATTAGGGCCAAGCAATAATAAAAAAATAAAACCATCTCGAGATTAAAGTCGTTAAATTTCGAGAATAAATCCGTTATGTTTCGAGAATGGCCCTAACCCTCTTCCGTATGTGAGTGTATTTATATGTACATAATAAATATACATAGTACACATACATATATTATGCAAACAAAAACTTTCATTTTGGATGCGATTAATCGCGATTAATCGTTTGACAGCACTAATATATGTAATTCAAGTATATATATATATATATAATTTATTTAAAAATATAAACATTTATTCAGAATAAGTCACAAGATGCAAGAAGTCAAAGCTTTATTTTCTTGTGCTGTTTTACTCTCTGATTGTATTTTAGCATCAGTGCTCCCTGTGATTCTGGCATGCATTTGCACGTTTCTTGTTTTCCTGCTGGTCGGTGGAGTATTGAAGTGGTTTGCATTGGATCTAGTGCTGTTCTTAAGGGAAATTTTCGTCAAGCTCTACAGTAAAGAAGGTAAAGAATAATAATTTATATATATTTTAATACATTTTAATAAATAATATATAAAATTTAAATAAATAATTATTTACATTAGTGTTACTTATTAAAATATACAGTTTATTATATTGTAATATTGTTTGTATATATATAAAAAACAGCTAATCAGTTTTTCCTTAAAACAATAACAAATATTTACCAGTGAGATAAGAAAAATAAAATAGTTTTTTCTTTGAATTAAGTTTATTTTTACGACCTTATTGGTAGATATTTTTATTAATGTTTTAAGCATAAACTAATTAATTTTGGTTTAAGTTAATGTACCTTGATTTTAAGAATTGATTAGATATTTGTATTGGAAAACAAGTCAAACATACTGAGTAAGAAAATCTTTTTTTTTTTTTTTTTTTTTTTTTAAGTCACACCTAAAAAAAATAATAATAATAATTTAGACATTAAAATTAGTTTTTACTTCATTCATGTGCAATGGCATTCAAAAATTGGGAGTTGGTCAATTTTGATTTTGAAAAAAGTGCTTCTTGTGCTTACCAAAAATTGAGAAAAATTATTTCAAATCAAAATAACTGTTTTCTATGTGAATATATTGTAAAATGTAATTTATTCCTGTGATGCACAGCTGAATTTTCAGCATCATTACTCCAGTCTTCAGTGTCACATGATCTTCAGAAATCACTCTAATATGCTGATTTGCTGCTCAAGAAACATTCCTGTTTATTATCCGTGTTGAAAACAGTTGTGCTGCACAATATTTTTTGTGGAAACTGTGATATATTAAATTTTTTAGAGTTGTTGATGAATAGAAAGTTCAAAAGAACAGCATTTATTTGAAATAGAAATCTTCTGTAACATTGGAAAAGGCTTTACTGTCACTTTTGATCATTTTAATGCATCCTTGCTGAATTAAAAAAAAAAATCATACTGACTCCCAACTTTTGAAGAGTAAGGCTAGTGATTTTGTGCGGTAATCAACGTGATCCCACATGTGCTTTCAGTGAAGCCTGATATGAATGTGTGTGTTGACCTGCAGGTGGTATGAAAAGGGTCGATTTGCTGAATACGAAACAGACGTTGGGGTTTATGAGGAGTTCAGCACGGGTCTCTTGTACATTGCCAGAGCAGGTGGCGTCAAGAATCGATTGTCCCATGTGTGAAGATGAGCAGGGCCCGATCGTATGGTATAGGGTCTGTTTGAGTGCATGTTTGCAGTGTGTGAGTCACAAAAGTGAGTGAGAGACACTGATCACTCATCATTTGATCTGATCAGTGATGTTATGCAAGAAGAATATCCTGCATGAAGTAGAATTTTACACTGACTAAAGCAGACGGGCAATGTATCAAATATAGATATGTGTATGTATGTATGTATATATATATTCTGAAATATATACATGCATATGTGTACGGAAGAGGATTAGGGCCAAGCAATAATAAAAAAATAAAACCATCTCGAGATTAAAGTCGTTAAATTTCGAGAATAAATCCGTTATGTTTCGAGAATGGCCCTAATCCTCTTCCGTATGTGAGTGTATTTATATGTACATAATAAATATACATAGTACACATACATATATTATGCAAACAAAAACTTTCATTTTGGATGCGATTAATCGCGATTAATCGTTTGACAGCACTAATATATGTAATTCAAGTATATATATATATATATAATTTATTTAAAAATATAAACATTTATTCAGAATAAGTCACAAGATGCAAGAAGTCAAAGCTTTATTTTCTTGTGCTGTTTTACTCTCTGATTGTATTTTAGCATCAGTGCTCCCTGTGATTCTGGCATGCATTAAAAATGCAAATAAGCAGCATGAAGTAATGCATATGACTCAAGCACTATATTTCAAGTCATCTGAAGTCATATAATAGCCTATAAAAACAAACCCAAATTTAAAGTTTATTATTTTGTGTTTTGCAGAAGAAAGTCAGTCATACATTTGGATCAACATGACGATGAGTAAATGATGGCAGGATTTTAATTATTTGGTGTACTGGCCCTTTAAATTAATATCAACAATTAGAAAACTAGAAAAGTAGTCACACCTAAAAAAAATAATAATAATAATTTAGACATTAAAATTAGTTTTTACTTCATTCATGTGCAATGGCATTCAAAAATTGGGAGTTGGTCAATTTTGATTTTGAAAAAAGTGCTTCTTGTGCTTACCAAAAATTGAGAAAAATTATTTCAAATCAAAATAACTGTTTTCTATGTGAATATATTGTAAAATGTAATTTATTCCTGTGATGCACAGCTGAATTTTCAGCATCATTACTCCAGTCTTCAGTGTCACATGATCTTCAGAAATCATTCTAATATGCTAATTTGCTGCTCAAGAAACATTCCTGTTTATTATCCGTGTTGAAAACAGTTGTGCTGCACAATATTTTTTGTGGAAACTGTGATATATTCAATTTTTTAGAGTTGTTGATGAATAGAAAGTTCAAAAGAACAGCATTTATTTGAAATAGAAATCGTCACAGTATACAAGAAGTCAAAGCTTTATTTTCTTGTGCTGTTTTACTCTCTGATTGTATTTTAGCATCAGTGCTCCCTGTGATTCTGGCATGCATTTGCACGTTTCTTGTTTTCCTGCTGGTCGGTGGAGTATTGAAGTGGTTTGCATTGGATCTAGTGCTGTTCTTAAGGGAAATTTTCGTCAAGCTCTACAGTAAAGAAGGTAAAGAATAATAATTTATATATATTTTAATACATTTTAATAAATAATATATAAAATTTAAATAAATAATTATTTACATTAGTGTTACTTATTAAAATATACAGTTTATTATATTGTAATATTGTTTGTATATATATAAAAAACAGCTAATCAGTTTTTCCTTAAAACAATAACAAATATTTACCAGTGAGATAAGAAAAATAAAATAGTTTTTTCTTTGAATTAAGTTTATTTTTACGACCTTATTGGTAGATATTTTTATTAATGTTTTAAGCATAAACTAATTAATTTTGGTTTAAGTTAATGTACCTTGATTTTAAGAATTGATTAGATATTTGTATTGGAAAACAAGTCAAACATACTGAGTAAGAAAATCTTTTTTTTTTTTTTTTTTTTTTTTTTTTTTTTTTTTTTTTTTTTTTTTTTTTTTATCATAATTTAGACATTAAAATTAGTTTTTACTTCATTCATGTGCAATGGCATTCAAAAATTGGGAGTTGGTCAATTTTGATTTTGAAAAAAGTGCTTCTTGTGCTTACCAAAAATTGAGAAAAATTATTTCAAATCAAAATAACTGTTTTCTATGTGAATATATTGTAAAATGTAATTTATTCCTGTGATGCACAGCTGAATTTTCAGCATCATTACTCCAGTCTTCAGTGTCACATGATCTTCAGAAATCACTCTAATATGCTGATTTGCTGCTCAAGAAACATTCCTGTTTATTATCCGTGTTGAAAACAGTTGTGCTGCACAATATTTTTTGTGGAAACTGTGATATATTCAATTTTTTAGAGTTGTTGATGAATAGAAAGTTCAAAAGAACAGCATTTATTTGAAATAGAAATCTTCTGTAACATTGGAAAAGGCTTTACTGTCACTTTTGATCATTTTAATGCATCCTTGCTGAATTAAAAAAAAAAATCATACTGACTCCCAACTTTTGAAGAGTAAGGCTAGTGTTTGTAGTGTGTGCATATATGCTTTACTTTATATATACGGTTTACTGTGTTTCTCATTTGGAAAGATGGGAAACTGTATGACGCTTCTGCGATTTACCAAAGAAGCAACTTGGATGAGATGTCAAGCAAAACTGTAATTGACTTTGTCAGTGGATCTCTGCTGACCGTGCTGGAGAGCTACTACGGCTTTAAACTGTTTATTCATGGCAGATCTGACCTGCCCGGGGAAGGTACGCTTCTATACATTTAAACATTGATTTTTAATATGTAGCGTGATTTTTCTCACTACATGTTCCTCACCATCGTCTCTTCCTGTATCTTCACCAGACTGCATGAACTTGATCGAGACTAAGATCCAGCTCAGCCGGAGACTTATCATCATTTTTAACCCCAGGAGCAAGTGCAGAGAAAAGCAGCGTTTCTCCTGAAGTGTATGATCTGCAGGTAGGGCTCCATCAGGCTCTGGTCCAGGGAGAAACCAGTGTGATTCTCATCCAGCTGGGACAGATGCAGGACTACACACCTGCCTCTCGGACTGCACCATCTGCTCTGTAAAAATTCACCTCTGCTGTGGAGAGACGATGAATCCTCACCAAACTCCAGGTTCTGGAAACGAGTGTGATATCGGATGCCTGCTGCGTCATCCTATCAGAGGAGTCATGTGAAGAGTAGATCGCTGACGGCATCGTGTCAGGGTTTACTCATTTGATGCAAGAGATGCATCTCAGGTCCAGGGGCCAGATTCACGAGAAGCATCTTGAAGTTAAGGAATTTCTTAATTTCTGGTGGTGAATACATCACAATGTAAAGCACTTTGAGGGCCTAGAAAAGCGCTATATAAATATAATGAATTATTATTATTATTATTATTAAGATAAATTTGTAAGAATGTACCGAAAGTGTAATTCTTGACCAATTCTTAAAGGGGTCATGTACTGAGAAATCTAAATTCCCTTGATCTTTTGATATAAGAGGTCATTGTGCTATAAAAACATTTCAGAGCTCAAAACTTTGTCATTAGTCTAAAAACAGTTTATACTAAAGGCAGTCAAAATGACAGCTTGTGGAATGTTCTACTCTATGATGTAATAGTGTGGATAAGCACCGCCTCCGCAGAACAAGATCAACGCCCGCTTCGACATCACTGCCTGTTTAGCCCCGCCCACAGACTCTACATCACTGCCTTTTTAGCCCCGCCCACCGATTCTACAGCACTGCCTGTTTAGCCCCGCCCACCGATTCTACTTCGCTGCCTGTTTAGCCCCACCCACCGAATTGCGCACGGAGTAGTTAAATAACAAGAGCAGCTAACGCAGGTCTATACAGAAACCTAAACGATAAACGCAGGATTTTCAGAATGATTGAATCTAAAAGATGATGCTGTGCCCACTCTATTGGATCCGATGTCACACCACACAAGTGTGAGTAACTGTTTTCATTACGTGATCACCATTGCTTTGCCTGTTGAACAGATCGTTTGATATGTACGCATATGTATGCGTTTTTAGCCTAAATCACAGCAGCGTCCATCTGTGAAGGATATAGGCTGTCAAACATACACAACTGTTAGCCAATCATAGCAGTGGGCGTTTACTTCAGAGTCTACAATCTGCCACGCCCCTTCAAACAGAGCGTTTTGATGAGGGGCTTACAAACAGGACAGAAAACAACCTATTACTTCTGAAATATATAGTTCAGTCATGAAACTCTAGATGGCGCATTCTGATATTACAGAGGTTGTGTGACAAAAACACAGATGTGGCTGATTCAGACGGGATTAAAATTGCAAAAAAAAAAAAGATCTATCTTTCTATCTATGGTTCCGAATTCAGCAATAGACAAAGGTCAACACTTTTTGGCACAAACGGAACTCCATAATCTTTTTTGGAAACATCCTACTAATGATAGATCAAGGGGACGACTTAAAAAATAATATATACATCAACATATACTAATTTATCTTAACAAGTAGGCAGTTATTGCAGATATAGGCATCTGTATAGTACAAAGCAAGCACTGTCATATTTTATTGTGTGCTATGTCACATTGTTAAACTCATCTTTTTCGATTATTATCTAAATTCGACAGTGTTGCCATAGTAACATTTGTGTCGAGCGATTGCTCTTTGCTTGATTTAATAGTCTGTTGTTACCAAAGCTTGGCAGGTTACCATAGTAGTATTAAACCGCGCGTGCGCTTTAGCCGTATAGCGGTATGGCGGTGAAAGCTGTCAACATAAACTTGTGATTGTTGGATTGAAAAGGAGAAGTAAGAAGAAGATAACTTAAGTGATGTACCATGTGAAGGTAAAGCAAAGCTTATTTCGTTTGGAGCAGCTGTTGTGTAGCGATTGCCCCCCCCCCCGAAAATGTTACAGCTAAACAGCACGATTAGCCACTCATCGATAGCCAAATAAAACTGTTTATGTTACATACTTTAGTTAAATCTCTTTATTTCAATAGCAAACTGTCACTTCATTACATGAACAATTGGTATGTACAGAAACAACTTGTAAGCAAGCAGTATTTAGTTAGTTATGTTAGGTAATAGAGTCATGAGCTTCATTCTCTACAGTTGTAACACATTTGCTGTCAATTTCCCCCGTCCTCTCATAAGAAAATAACAAAAGAAGATACTTGGAGGTCTGATGACTTAAAAGTGCACATTCAGGTAATCTGCAGTTTGTTTGTGTGTAAGAAAAAATACAAGGTTTAGAAGCACAACCCATAAAATGTCATTGTTGAAGGAGAGCAAAAGAAGATCCAAACAAGAAGAGGAGCACAGGAAATACAGGGATGGAGAATCTCTGGATCGCTGACAAAGAGACCCTGAATTTACTGTAGTAAATATAGGCTATCACTGTCGTATTTACAGCTGATTCTTGTAGGTGCATTTGTTGCTGCC
The DNA here is from genome assembly GCF_001515645.1 of Sinocyclocheilus grahami. Taxonomy (NCBI): domain Eukaryota; kingdom Metazoa; phylum Chordata; class Actinopteri; order Cypriniformes; family Cyprinidae; genus Sinocyclocheilus; species Sinocyclocheilus grahami. The sequence goes on from NW_015505823.1 coordinate 393,832, forward strand.
GTAAAGCGATCCGCCCTTTTAGCGGAATTTCGTACCCGTTTACCAAACCTACTCTCAGAACACACGTTTGAAAAAAGAAATAGCAGCTATTCGCTTATTAGAAATCAGTCTACTTCTACTTTACCTACTGGTATTTCAAGGTTAAAAAAAACTACATACAGTTGGTTAAATCACAGCTGCTGATAGAGTCAGCTTTACCGCCCTACTGATATTTAAAAGGATAGTTCACACATTTACTCAAGTTGTTCCAGACCTGTATAACTTAAAATGAGATGACATGTAAATAATACAATTATTAAAATAGTGGGGTGAACTTTCCCTTTAAGGCACAATGAACTCAGGTAGTGTCGTTTTCATCAGAATCAGAATCAGAATGAGTTTTTATTGCCAGGTATGTTTACACATACGAGGAATTTGTTTTCATGACAGAAGCTCCACAGTGTAACAGAATGACAGTGACAGAACAAAAACACAGATAATAAAAAATAGAAAAATAGAACAAGTAACTAAGGAATAAAAATATACAAATCGACAATTGTATGTACAGGTATATAACAATAGACAGTTGTATGTACAGGTATATTATGTGCAAATTGAAATGTAGACTGAGTGTGTGTGTTAGATAAATAAGTGTATGAGTGAATAAATAGTGTGTGTTCCACAGTTATTGTCAAGTGTTCATGAGATGGATGGTCGAAGTAGAGTTGGAGTGGCAGGGAAGACAAGAAGCTCAGTCTTTGCCAGGTTGAGCTGTAGGTGATAATCTTTCATCCATGCCGAAAACAATTCATGAAACAGCAAAAAAAAAAAAGTTTTATCGTTTTAGTTTGGAGGACAGAATTCACAAAATTGATTCTATTTTAAGATACTGTATTTACTTTTTTTTTTTTTTAAACCATGGTCACCTAAAATCAGTGTTGTTTTAGTATCATTGACATAATACTGTAGTGTTTAAATTGGGGTTTATTTTTATTTTCATTTCAAATGTACTTTTTAAAAATAATTTTGTTGTTTGTTTGTTTGCAACTAGCTGAAATTAAATAAGCTTTTTATATTTTATTTCAGTTAACATTTATTAAGTACAATTTTTTTAAATGGGTTTAAATTAGTTTTAACAATAATAACGCTACTTGAAATATTAGTAAACCTATAATAAACTTTAACTGAAATAAAAAGCTTAATTATTTTATGATCTTATGTTTTGCCGATCACATTAAAAAAATGACAAAAACACAACAAAACTACTAATACATTCAAATTCAAATTAAAACAGAAAATTTAAATGTAAACAAGAATATAAATATAAAATGTTAATAAAAACTATAGTAGTATCAGTGATAGTAAAATAACACAGGTTTATTTTGAAGTGAAGTTGTAGAATGTTTTCATAGCACAGCTCATGATTTGAGCTCTTTAAATGAGGCTTTCAGTCTCTGCTCCAGATTCCTGTAATGCGTCTGTCTCTGTGTCTGACATCACCACTGCAGCAGTGTATTGTAGCCCATCCTGTCCGTGCCCTCCCTCCCTCCCTCCCCGTCCCGTGCATCTGCGCTTCTCATTCACACTCACTGTGTCTGACACGAGCATGGATGAGGCAGCAGTGGAGCCGACCCTGGTGCAGACACTCGCTGTGAGCGCCATTGAAGGCCGATATCTGTCTCTGTCTCCCTCCTTCCAGCGCTGCTCGCTCGCCTCCTGGATTACAGAAAACATCAAGAAGAAAGAGTGCTGCTTCTATGTGGAGGATGGCAGGTATGGTTTTTAATGAGCTTGTCTTATAATGTTTACTCCATCACACTGGGAAATTAACCCTTAAAAGCCTACTGTATCATATTTGATATGAACAACATAATCAAACTTTGCTAAAAACGTCACAATTTACTACATGCCTTCTGTCGTCTGATTGATAGTTTAGATTTTTTTAGTATAATCGTACAAACATCCACCTTCAGCTCGTGCTTCACGTGTCTTTTTGCTGTCAAAACTTGATTTTAGTAAACGTAAGAATAACTAGTAATATTTCCAGATGAACCCTCACTGGACTGAAGCAGCTCTGCTTTACTTGATTCTCCATCAATCACTTTTTAGAAAAATCAGTGCGTCTCAAATCTGATCCTCAGGATCTTTTGAGGAGCGTTTGTTTCCAGAAGCTTTACTTTCACTGTTCCTCAGCGGAGGAGTGATCTTCACAAGCCTCCAGAACATCTCACATCTTCTGAGGAGCGTTTAGCTACTTGTTCATCTCTCAATCAGTGTTGGATTGCATTTCATCATTTAAATCTCATCTTACTAAAACATATTATTGGAGATATAGTGACGATTGATATTTATATCATTTTATGCAAGTATCTGCTGTACTGTTATAAAGATCTCATTGATTTACATTACAAGCCTCAGAATTTCATCCCTTTTTGGTCATATAAATATCAGCATCTGCACCAAATTGCATATTTTAGCTCAGTTTGGAATAATAAAATAACATCAGAATAGTCGAAAACCGGTGAAATATCGGGTGGTGTGTACTTCCGAATGTCCAGCAGTTCGTCTCTGGGGAAACTGATTGCAGGGATATAACTAAAGACAGGACAAACTAACAAAAACATAAAAACAACTGCAGAGCACGCCACGGAGGCAGCCATTATCATGACGACTAAATCACAGCCAACTGAAACGGCAAAATAAAACACTTATTTCGTGTTTTCACTCTTACAAGAAGCAATGTAAGTCGTAAGTCGTGTGATTTATAAACATGTGTTTATTTAATTTGTACTGTACTTCAGATTCATTATTCATTTTAATATGCGTTTCTGAACTACCAACAGAATGTCAGAGTTTACGACAATGAATCAGGACGAAATTAGCGAAAAAGACTTGAGAGGTGAGGAAAAATAAGTAGCTATATCATAAAATAAGGCATTTGATATAATGGTATTATGATATAATAGCAGTGATTAGAAAGAGGTGAGGTTCAACCGCTCTTAAAGGGATAGTTCAACCAAAAATTGTCATAATTTACTCACCCTCATGTTTTATTTATTTGATATTATTTTATTAACAATTGTGATTTTATAATTTTAGTTTGGAGGAGAGAATTAACAAAAATCATATTTTAAGACACTATATTTAATAAAAAGTTTATTTTTTATGTTTATTTTTCATTTTAAATGTAGATAAGTTTTTGTAATTTTGTTTTTTATATGTGTATTTAATACTTTTTATATTTTTTTATATCTTACACACACATACATACATAAATAACTAAATATATATGTAGTATTTTAGTTTGACAGACAGAATTCACAAAAATGTATCTATTTTAAGATACTGTATTCAGTATGTGTAATATATATACACATACACACAATTTACATTTAGACATTTAGCAGACATTTTTATCCAAAGTGACTTACAAATGAGGACAATGGAAGCAATCAAAATCAACAAAAGAGCAATGATGTGCAAGTCTCAGTTAGCCTAACGCAGTACACATAGCAAGGTTTTTTTTTATACACACACACACACACACACACACACACACACACACAATGGTTATTTGAATAAGGTTTTCATTTTTTGTGTTTAATTTTCATTTTAATCGTAATTAAAGTTTTAGTCATTTTGTTTGTGCTTTTTATTTGTATCTTATAACCGTTAATAGAAATAGACATATTGTCTAATAAACTAATACAACTAATACAAAACTAATAAAAATGACAAAAACACAAACAAAATTAGGCCTACTAAAAAAAAATTTTTTTTTAGCTTTGTTCTTGTTTATATATAGTTGTTATAGTTGTAATTTTAAAATAAATGATGCTTAAAAAAGATTTTTGTATTTTATTTTACTACAGTGGATCAGTAAGAAATTAGCAAAAAGACCTCAGAGGTGAGGAAAAAAATAAACAGCTATGAGATCAAATATGGGATTTGTCATTTATTAAATGTCTGCGGTGTATCGTGTATGTTGAATATAATTAGAGTTTTTGAGAGTATAATGCCCCCCCCCCATGCAATTGCATTTAAAGTTTTGAAGCTTTGAAAAGGACAAAAGCACCATAAAAAAGTCCATATAACCTACACGCTATAATTCAACTGTAAAGAATCCCACACAGAGAGAGCATGTCAGCCCATTAAAGCAGTCATGCTTTTCTCAATGATAATGTAATCTGATCATCATGTAAAGAATTGCATTTCTCCCACTTAGAGTTGCACTTGGTGCCCATTACCGTGGCAACTTGTTTTGGTGACTAGTATTCATCTGTGAAAGAAAAAAAAAAGAAACAAACAGCAAAACCATCAAGCTTTCAGTTTTATTTTCTTCTGTTTCCTTGAATGTAAAACCCAGTCAGAACATATAATGTTGATTATATGAAGCGGAGAAATAAGAGAACTTTACCAATCACAGTCCAAGGAGAGAGGTGAAAAAATCCTTTAAGGTAAAAGTATCTGAAAAATGCAAGCAGCTGAAGTCAATTTTATTGTTCTGTAATATTATTTTATATATTATTTAAAAAATCTGTAAAAGTTTCTTTCTTAGTATGTGTTAAAGTAACAGTTTTTCTATTTTCTATTCATTTTTGTGTATTTTATACAGGAAGAGGCTATTTATTTATTTTCATAGAAAGATGTCTTTGACCCATTGCATTCAGTTTCACTGTGAAAACGCAAGAACACGTCCTATGTGAACTTTGTAGAATAAGATGAGTTGTATTTGCAAATGTGCTTTTTATGCCAAAAAGTAATGAGTTTTGTTTGCAGAAATGCTGTGTGCACTAGAAGAGAAAGTACACCCAAAGGATATCAGCAACATCCAGTTAGGAAATCTGACAACTTTATTCTTAAACATCGAAAAGGTGAGACATAGTGAAAAAAAAGAATAAATAAATAAAAATAAAACATTTACATTTAGTCATTTAGCAGACGCTTTTATCCAAAGCGACTTACAACTGAGGGATACATAAAGTGATTCTTCTTAAAGAGGCAAACAGACACAAGAAGTGGTTGTAATACCAAGTTCTTAGACATTGTTCAAATAAGTACAAGCTAGAAAGAGAAGGAATAAATAAAGAGAGAGATACTTTTTAAAAAAATGTTATTTATTTATTTTATTTTTTTTAATTTTTTTATGATGAAGTCAAGTAGCTTAGAAAGAGATGAGTTTTCAGCTGTTGCTTGAAATTCAAAAAAAATGTTCAACACATTCTCTTATTAACCTTTGTGGTTGATCACAAAACATCAAACTCATGAACCTCACTTTCACAACTGTTGCTTATTCATCCTAACAAAGCAAGTAGTGCAAGACCAAGCATTGTTATATCAAAGCATATACTGTATATAGTGTTAACAAGCAAGTAACACAACATTGAAGCAGGTAAATAGCAATATCCATATCCAAAACAAAGGGTCTAATTTAGTGTTGTATTAACAGAAACTTTCTTTTAAATAATAATTTATTCATCCAAACCTGAATGATTTCTTGACACAAAAGATGTTTTGCAGAATATCTGAGCTGCTGTTTTCTGTGCAATAAAAGCGAAAGGTGATTTTTACTGCTGCAAAAAAAAATTTAAATCCTGACTTGCACATTGTATATTTAGCGGAACTATTCTTTTTAAAGTGTATTATTCTGTGCGTTTCAAATATGAAGTATAATTAATGATGTCAGTCATACACTGTAAATACAGTAAAGAAACGATTATCGAAGTACAGTTAACTAGAAAATACAGCTTCAGTCTTTCTACATAAAAATGTAATGTTTAATTCAGTGTGTTACTTCTCATTCCTTTGTAATTATTTGTGAATTTCACTAGCAATTTCTCAGTAAAACATCATTTCAAACTTAATCCAACATCAAATGTTTCTGCAACTTCACTTTACATCAGTATAACTCACAGAAATGGTCCCGTTGACAAGCGGTCAACTAAAGATCACGTGTATACACTCCTCTGTGTAGTTCAGCAACCTTTGGACAATATGTGCGGTCCTCGTGTTGTTGGGCTGTAACTCATGTGTGGATAACATGGATTACTGTTGGCAGGGAGGGGATTTGTAAGTGTGGTCACCCAAAGATCCAGCACTGCGATGAGGCCATCAAACCGGAGGACTATATGGGGGAGCAGTGGGACAGACACAGACACGTCAGAGAGGTGCCCACCGATGCCTTTGGAGATATCAGCTTTGGAGGACTTGGACAGAAAACCGGGAAGGTAAAATTATGTCTCCAGCGTATTATAGATATTTAAAGAATAGTTAACCCAAAAATGAAAATTAGCTGAACATGTGCTCACCCTCAGGGCATCAGAGGTGTAGATGAATTTTTCTTCATCAGATTTGGAGAAATGTAGCATTGCATCAGTGTCTCAGCAATGGATGCTCTGCAGTGAATGGGTGCCGTCAGAATGAGAGTCCAAACAGCTGATAAAAACATCACAATAATCCACAAGTAATCCACAGCACTCCAGTCCATCAGTGAACGTCTGGAGAAGACAAAAGATGAAACAAATCCATCATTAAGACGTTTTAACTTCAAACTGTCACTTCTGGCTAAAATGTGAGCACATAATCCATAATAATGCTTCCTCCAGTGAAAAAGTCCATCTCCTGTTGTCTCTCACATCAAAATACAGCCACATATTTGTTTAGAGCTGTGCTTGATCTGTGCAGATTTCTCTCCTGATTCAGACCAGATGATTTTCTCACCGAAGGAAGCGTTGTTATAGATTATGGACTCGTGTTTTGGTCAGAAGCCAAGGTTTGACATGCCTTAATAATGGATTTGTTCAACACATTAACTGATGGACTGTAGTGGTGTGGATTAATCTGATGTTTTTATCAGCTGTTTGGACTCTCATTCTGACGGCACCCATTCACTGTGAACTCATAGAAGGGCTTCTGTGGTGTGTGTTTAGTATGTTCGGGTGTCGTCGGACACGTCCTGTGAGAGTCTGTACCAGTTGATGACCGAACACTGGAAACTGCGTTCGCCGAACCTGCTGATATCAGTGACCGGCGGAGCCAAAAACTTCTACATAAAGACTCACCTGAAGGACAAGTTCCGCCGGGGCCTCATCAAAGTCGCCCAGACCACAGGTACGGCAGCCTGCATAAGGGCCGGGATTGTAATGTTATCACAAAGCTCTCTATATAATGTTATAGCAGTATGTTCAAATTTAGTCTCATATATTCAGCATGCTCGCACAGGGCAATATGTACTATATAGCACATCTCAACTGCCTAATTGTTTGTATCAGGTACGTATTAAGGTTTCCACAAAACTATGAAGCAGCAAATCAGCATATTAGAATGATTTCTGAAGGATCATGTGACACTGAAGCCACTGCTTTTGTGGTCCAGGGTCACATATTTTATTTAGTTAAATATAAATAAATTACATTTATTTTTACGAATAAAATACATACATACATTAAACACTAAAAAACACATGCAGCCAATTAAACAACATCACCAAAATTATTGCAAAAAATTATAGCAAAAGCTTGTCTATGATGCCTTAAATACTAAATGTAGATAACTTGCCAGGTTTTCTCTATGGCTTTTAATGACCCTGACTGAAAATTAGAGAATTGGAGCATGTGTGTACAACCGTCACAAACTGGTCTAGCACAAGCTGCAGAACCAAGTTTTTGATGGTTTGTGTTGACATGCTTTTTAAGGTGTATTAAACAGGTTAGACTAATCTACAGTGCTTTCCGTGTGGCAGGTGCGTGGATCCTGACAGGAGGGACACACGCCGGTGTGATGAAGCACGTGGGCATGGCCGTGCGAGATCACACACTCAGCAGCGGTTTGATGGAGGGACAGAACGTCGTCATTGGTGTGGCACCCTGGGGAGTCATTCACAACCGACACGCACTCGTCCATCCTGAGGTCAGATGATTTCCTAATGATCTGGTCAGCCAAAACCTATTTACTAAAATATTTACGTATTTCAATCATTTAACAACATATTTTTTCTCTTTTTTTTATATAATATAAATTATAATATATTTTTTTTAGAAGCTGTTTTATTTTGAAAAAATTATGTATTTATTTTAATTTTACATTTTTATAATTTGTGACCCTGGAGCACAAAAGCAGTGTTAAGTCGCTGGGGGATATTTGTAGCAATAACCAAAAATACATTGTATGGGTCAAAATTATTGATTTTTCTTTTATGCCAAAAATCATTGGAATATTAAGTAAAAATCATGTTCCATAAAGATATTTTGTAAATTTCCTACTGTGAATATATTAAAACTTAATTTTTGATTAGTAATATGCATTGCTAAGATCTTCATTTGGACAACTTTAAAGATGGTTTTCTCAATATTTAGATTTTTTTGCTCCCTCAGATTCCAGATTTTCAAATAGTTGTATCTCGGCCAAATATTGTCTCGATCCTAACAAACCATACATCAATGGAAAGCCTATTTATTCAGCTTTTTAAAAATTGACGCTTAAGACTGGTTCTGTGGTCCAGGGTCACATTTAATTATTAGCTTTTCATCAACTCACAAACCCCTTGTAGTTTCTGTTATGCTGTTAGTGTTTTTATAACAACAGAGTTTTCTGGGATCTCATCTTCTCTCTAGGGTTGTTTCCCTGCGTACTACGCTCTGGACGAGCAGGGTCAGGGCTGTCTCTCCTGCCTCGATAACAATCACACTCACTTCCTGCTGGTGGATGATGGCACTCACGGACATTATGGTGTTGAGATTGAGCTGCGGGCCCGTCTGGAGAAACTCATCTCTCAGCAATCGCTGGGAAACAGAGGTGTAGTGTTGAGGAAGCTTTACAAGATTTACTCATCATTTAAAATAGCTTGTTTTCATATTTTAATATTGTACAATAGCTATCAATACCAGTTCAAAAGTAAGGAGTCGGTAAGATTTTGTAATGTTTGTGAAAAAAAGCCTCATCTGCTCACCAAGTCTGTATTTATTTGACTAAAAATACAGTAAAAACAGAAATATTGTGAAATATTATTGCAAACTTTTGTATTGTAATATATTTTAAAATGTAGTATATTCCTTTGATGCAAAGCTGTATTTTCAGCATCATTACTCCAGTCTTCAGTGTCACATGATCTTCAGAAATCATTCTAATATGCTGATTTGCTGCTCGAGAAACATTTCAGATTGAAATCTGATTGTGCATTTTTCATTATTTAATGCATTCTTTCTGATAAAAAAAATTAATGCATGAGGTCATTCAGTCACTTTTAATTGTCATGTTTATTTATAGGCCTCTCTTGCCTCCTCTGATGGATCAACACTGAATCTTTTTTTTTTTTTGAACCACTTCGCTGGAATGAACGATTCACTAAAATGAATCAGACTTTCTAGCTGTACTATAATGCTGTCACACAACTTTAGTTAGTCACTCCGCAGCACTGTAGAGATGAGTAGTAAACCGACAGACAAAGGTCAGAGGTCAGCAGACGACCTTTGCCTGACCTTTCAGACCGGCAGTGGCTTTCATACGCACAAAGGAACGTGTTTGCTTGCGTGATTCGTATTTGACAGCTCATATACTGTAAAGGCCAACATGCAAAGCAGTTTTCTGTCCTGCGTGAATGTATTTCCTGTTGAAACCGGAAGTTTAGGCAGGGCATATCAAACAGATCATACTTTGAAAAAAAAAATAGCCTTGATTTGGACAAAAATCTGCGTACTAGTGCCACAAAAGTAGTATTTAGCATACACATGACCTCAAAATGATGAATAAAAGCCACCGAATTTTGATTTCATGGCTCTTTAATGCTGTTCACTAGTAACTTTTGATTATTTGTGGCGTGTTTTGTCTTTCCATCAGAGAGTGGAGTGACAATACCAGTGGTCTGTGTGGTATTGGACGGTGGTCCAGGAACACTAAACGTGAGATTTTTTTTAAAGTCGTCAGTAGGGGTGTGCGATATTGACAAAAAAAAAGATATTTCGATATTTTCTGGAATTTTAGAGTTCTGGAGTGTGTTATTGTGCTGGTATCTTAAGGACTACCATGGACAGCTGACTTCTAATGTTTTTCATATTCTTCATATTCTGCGTGGTGGTCAGTTCACAGCAGTGATAGAAAGTAGCTAATCTTTTTCAATGAGTTTATGGGACCTTTTATGGGCATTTTTTCTAAAAGTGTGGATCATCTTTTGAATCAAATTCTTACATTTAATCAGTCGGTTAGAATAAGACTTTTGGGGTTTTACCAGGCAAATTAAATCAGTATCAACTAAATTTATCTGCAATGCAGAGGAAACACAGAAGCTGCATCTGAAGTCGCATTTAGATGCATTTACACACTGTTTAATTCAGCTCAGAGGGACATGGAATGATTTAACCTGCAATTACAAATGCATAAATAATGTTTTGCTATTTGAAATGATTTTTTTTTAAAAAAGAAGAAAAGATACTTTAAAATGTGCAAGTCACTGTTAATGAGTGAGTCATTGCGATGGAACCAAATCATTTAAACGGTTGATTCATTCAGGAACGAAACACCGTCATGTTGCTCAGAGACACAAAACAGTGCTGTGGGTGTGTTTGGAATTATTTTTGTTGGCGAAATAAAACAGGCAATATGGTGTCTAAAATGTAAGTCTCTTAATATTAACTTATTGAACTGTTGTATAAAATCAATATCACATTTGTAATCATGCTGATTTTTGGAGAAAAAACGTCTCTCTCCGTGTGATATTAGCT
>NW_015505823.1:404728-413875 GCF_001515645.1 Sinocyclocheilus grahami
TATATATATATATATATATATAAATTTTCTGCCCCCATATCTTGAATTTTGTGTTCATTCAAAATGCATTTTAATAGACTGAATCACGCAGTGAAAGAATGCACTCTAAATGCACGTGCACTAGTCTAACCTACTAGACTTCATCACGTCACGAATGCGTGTACTCTTCAGGTGTGTTTTGTTTGGTTTTTGTAATATGCTCGATAATGTCAAATCGCACATCATTAAAACAACAATTACGATATTATCGCAGACGACATATATCGCACACCCCTAGTCATCAGCTTCATAGATCGCAGTGAAATGTTTTCCGTTAGGTTTAATTGACATGTTTATTCACAGACAATCTACAATGCAATGCTGAAACACACGCCGTGTGTGGTGCTGGAGGGCTCTGGACGCCTGGCGGACGTCATCGCTCAGGTGGCGGCTCTGCCCGTGTCAAAGGTCACCCTGGTCCTCATCAACCAGCTCATGAAGAGGTTTTTTGGACAAGAGTACAGAAGCTTCACTGAGGTGCAGGTCATCGAGTGGACCAAGAAGGTAACAGACAAAAACATACATTTCATAACAGTTTCAGACTCATTTGGTGGACAAAATATGAGAAATGTGTCTAACTCCATAACAAAGTTTGAGTGATTTTTTAAATTATGAAAGACGTCTAGGTAACACTTTACTTAAAGCGTTTATGTATAAGTAGTTATAATACATTAATTGTGGCTTGTGATGCACCTTATAATGCCTTGTAAACACAGTTAATACATTATAACACTTAACCAGTCATTGTTACACTATGCATTTTAAATTCGATTATAATTATTTACAACAAGATATAATGTATTACAACACACGTTATGAATAATTATAATGCATTATACCCTTTAATAACCCTTTATAATGCATTGTACATAAAGTCTTTAAGTAAAGTGTTACCGAAGTCCCTGAATTTGGTAGTGAATTTCCAGCATCGTTACTCTAGTCTTCAGTGTCACATGATCTTCAGAAATCAGTATAATATGCTGATTTGCTGCTCAAGAAACATTTCTGATTATTATCAATGTTGAAAACAGTTGTGCCGCTTCATATTTTTGTGGAAACTGATCAATTTTATTTTTCAGGATTCTTTGATAAATAGAAAATTAAAAAGAGCATTTATTTGAAACAGAATTATTTTGTAACGTTATAAATGTCTGTACTGTCACCTTTGATCAGTTTATTGGATCCTTGTTGAATAGAAGTATTAATTGAATTACTGACCCTAAACTTTTAAACAATAGTGTACATTGTTGTCTGATTCATGAACCAATGAATCGATTCGTTTAATGAATATTAAAAGAATTCACGAATCAATCTGAATGAAACTATCTAGTTTTAAGTAAATATTGTGTAAAATAAAATATAAATGACATCAATATTTCATTAAATATGATTTAAATAAAGCAGAATTAATGGTAGAAGAATTGTATATAATAAATTAAATATTAGTTTTCAATTACATCTAATTTTGTGTGTGTATGTATATGCATATGTGTGTGTGTGTGTGTGTGTGTGTGCATGTTTATGTGGTTTATGAGGACACAGATTTGTATAATAACATGGGTATGACATAGGTATTACAACGAGAAGGTGATTTATGAGGACATTTTCAGTGTCCCCGTAATTCAAAAGGCTTATAAATAATTCAGAATGAGTTTTTTTGAAAATCTAAAAATGCAGAAAGTTTCCTGTGAGGGGTAGGTTTAGGGGTAGGGTTAGTGTAGGGCGATAGAAAATACAGTTTGTACAGTATAAAAACCATTACGCCTATGGAGAGTCCCCATAAACCATAAAAACAAACCTGTGTGTGTGTGTGTGTGTGTGTGTGTGTGTGCGTGTGCGTGTGCGTGTGCGTGTGTGTGTGTGTGTGTGTGTGTGTGTGTGTGTGTGTGTGTGTGTGTGTAATGTAAACAAAAGCAAAAGTAGTATATATTATATCAAATATGAGTGTTCTCAGAAGTTTCATAATATACATGTATCATAAGCAATGAATATTTATATTTATTGTTGTCTTTCTTTAGATTCAGGACATCATCCGAATGCCTCATTTGCTCACTGTGTTTCGGATTGACGAGGATAAAAACTACGATGTTGACGTTGCCATTCTACAGGCTCTGCTGAAAGGTTCGAGTCCATGTCACGTTTCAAAGGCTCATGCTCGAGTCTCTGCATTTCTTCATCTGGAAACTGATGTCTTGAACTTGTTTTTCCGGGCAGCACGTAACTGGATTATACTGGTAATGGATGGGTAACTAATGGCAGCAGTGAGCGGGTTGAATCTTCACCTTTTATCTTCACAGTGATCCAAAACCCCTTCAACATTATTCTTCATGTTATTTAAAATGACTCAAGCTAAATGCCGTGTAGTGAACATGCCTGATGCCCCTAACACAAGGGGTCTGGCTTGAGCACATTGATCCTCCCTGGAGAGTCTGGATAGAGGAAGCTATTAGTGCTTGAGCTATAGTGACGGATGACACATCTCTGAAATGCTAAGGAGATTTGTGTAGCTTTATTTAGAGTTGAATACTATCACACACGGTCGCTTATGAACACAGTTGACTTGTCTTTGCATTAGATGCTTGTGACCAATAAAATTCTTCAATGCAGCACAAAAAAGATGTTAGTTTAAAGGATTAAACTAATTATTTTTGTATGAAATCCACATATAAATTATATTTTGATTGAAGTAAAGCCTCATAGCCTTATATTTTCTTTAAGATGAGTATGATGTAATAAACCAGGAAATCCCTATAGGCATATACAGTATATATATATATATATAAATTAAATTAAAGTCCTGCAGCAGTGTTTAGTATTATTTACATACTATTAGAGTATTTATTAATATTGTGAATGAGCTTTTTTATATTTTCAGTTTTTTAATTTTAATTTAGTGATTTTTTTTGTTGTACTTTTGGAATTTTTATCATTTTTAAATATTTCTAAGATTTCTTAAAATATATTTTTAGATATTTATATTCTTTAATTTGTTTATTTAAGTTTTGGTAATTGTAGTACTTCAAACTTTTAAGTCCGTTTTTTCAGACATTTTATTTCAGTTATAGTTGAAGTTTTTCATCTAATATTTATATACTCTTTTTTTCAGCTTTCAGTCAATGATTTGAATCGTTTTCGTTAACAATGACTCGCTCACTGCTGAGAATTAGAAGGTTTCATGCATCAATGCAAACAAAGTCTTAAAAGTCTTTTTTCCTGGTTTCTCATCTAAATTAAGTTTTAAGATTTTTTTATACCAAAAATTAATTCAATGGTATTAAATTAATAATGATAAGAAAATGGCTTATTAATTGGCATGAAAATATATCACAATGCAACAAAAAAAAAATCAAAGATCCGATAGTAGGTCTTTTCTTTGTACAAAATATAATTTAATTTACTTCTTTTTGGTAATTTACTTATCTTTGAAATATGACCTGGACATGTTTTTGACAGGCTTTGTCGTCAATAAATATATTATTTATTTAATTTAGTTGTCAAGGGAACATTTCTAATTTCAAATTTTTTTAAGTTTATATTTTTCATCTAATATTTCTATTTTATTTCAGCTTTATTTCAATTACCAAACACTATGTTTAATACTTTTAGTTAACAATAGCAACACTGTCATGTAGCACAGTTTATAAAACTTATAGAAAGCCTTTACCAACAACGATTGGTGTCTTGACTTCAGACCTAAACTTGACCTGGAAACACTTGAGACATTTTTTCCATTACAAACTGGTAAGAACTGTTAAACCTCAACTAAAGACGCGCCTCGTTGCTCTTCAGCCTCCAGAAGCGATGAGCATGCGGGCCGACAGTCGTGGGAGAGACAGCTGGAGCTCGCCGTGGCCTGGAACCGAGTGGACATCGCCGAGAGCGAGATCTTCACCGAGGAGAGCCAGTGGACGGTGGGTTAAAATAGCCAAATAATGTTCATTTACATTTGCTGAAATACACAAGTTTGTGCACTGCAAATGCTGGTTTAACTTCTTTTCAAACCATAATCCAAGCTTAGAAACAGTGCTATTTTAGTATCATTAAAATTATATTTTATAGAAATTTTGCCATGGCAATAATAATATAATATTTTATTTTATTTCATTTAATGTTCATTTAATTTCAAGTTTTAGTTCATGTTTTTGTAATTTTGTTGTGTGTTTTTGTTATTTTTATTAGTTTTTTACAATATGTCTATATAGTTTTTTTTTTTTTAAGTTTTAGTTTTTTTTTACTTTAAATGAAAATGAGAAATGTTGTCTTGGCAACTAGATATAAAAACGTTTTTATTTTATTTCAGGTAATGTTTATTTCATTGAAGGGAAAAACATTTTTTTTATTGTTTTAGTGTTAGTCACCGATTTAATAATATTATTGTGTGTTTTCATTATTATTATTAACATGTTTATATAGTTTTTATGGATTTTTCTTTTTCTTTTTTAGTTTTAGATTATTTAATTTGAGTATTTTAGTATTTAAATGAAATGAGAATGAGAAATGTTGCTTTGGCAAATAGATATAAAATATACTTTCTAAAAATATTATTTTATTTCAGTTTAGTTAGTGTTTATTTCGAGTATTAAACATGTTTTTTTCAAGTTTAGAAGTCTGCTTAGAAGTCATTAATACGCTATAGTTGAGTTGTGGTGATGTTTTTTCCATATCTTTCCTGTCTCAGTCGTGTGATCTGCATCCGGCCATGTTTTCTGCTCTGGTGGGCGACAAACCCGAGTTCGTGCGGCTCCTGCTGGAGAATGGAGTGTGTGTGAGGAAGTTTCTGGAGCATGAGGACACGCTCGGTGAGCTTTACGCCCACCTTCCCACCTGCTTCTTCCTGCGCAAACTCGCCAAACGAGTCCAGGGTGGAAAAATCCGCAGGGGTCATGACCAGCCGCCTGGAAGCTCCAAGATCTCCTTGAGTCACGTGGCTGAAGAAGTGCGCCACCTGCTGGGGAGTTTCACACATCCGCTATACAAGCTGTCGCGCTACAACATGACCGAAGATGATGTCCGTCTAGTGGCAAGTTTAAGAACACACATCAGGAACACCTCAGCAACAAAGACATAAATACTAATATATTTAAATAATAAAGAATTTAGTATTAATTGCTATTAATATTATTAACTCTTTCCCCGCCATTGACGAGTTATCTCGTCTTTTACAAGAAAACGCTTCCCCGCCAAAAAACAGTTTTTACGGCTTTTCGCGTTTTCACTGTTATACACTCGGGGCGCTATTACGCATCCTCTGAACGAGTGCGAAACCTCCCAAAAAAAACACACGTGAACAGGACGGAGAAATGAGCGATCTCTTATATAAACTAGTGATGGGCAGTTCGGATCAATTTACCGACTTCGACCTTTGAGTCTCGTTCAGCAAAATTAACGAATCTTTTTTCGAGTCATTTCGTTCATTTTAGCAAAATATAATTAAAATGTTACGTTACTTCCCTAACACGTCTACTACTTACGCAAACGTTGATCACACTACAAACAATACAAAACTGCTATAAGAAACAGAAAAGATGAATTCATTGTTTACCTGGGTCTTCAGTCTATGATTAGCTCACCTCAGCTCTTATCTGACAAGTCTTCGGGTTTGAGTTGTTCGTTCATCACGTGACAGCCCCGTAAACTTAACCCAATGCAGTCTGAGCCGGAAAGAGAATTGATTAGTTTTCATCTCTCGAGTCTTTCGAATCATTCGTTCTTTTGTCACGTGACGTGACAGCATTGGATAGAGAAATAAGTTAATTTACAAGCTTCCTTACAAACAGGTGCATAGTTATTATTATTATCATCATTATTATAATTATTATTTACTCTTACAGTTACGTGATGCGTTTCTGGTCTCAAATTGTAGCTTTTTACTTCTTACAGTTTATAAATGTGTGAATTTCTGTCATTATGGTTCTTTTCCATAACACTGAATGTTGTAACAAAGGAAATAAAGTGACGTGACATGTGACATGTGGCCAAGTATGGTGACCGGAATTAGTACTCTGCATTTATCCCATCCTGTGAACACACACCCAGAGAAGTGGGCAGCCATTTTTTGCTGCGGCGCCCGGGGAGCAGTTGGGGGTTAGGTGCCTTGCTCAAGGGCACCTCAGTCGTGGTATTGAAGGTGGGAGAGAGCGCTGTACATTCACTCCCCCCACCTACAATCCCTGCCGGTATGAGACTCGAACCCACAACCTTTGGGTTACGAGTCCGACTCTCTAACCATTAGGCCACGACTTCCCCCTAAAGAGTTGGTTTTTATTATTAAGTCTCTTTCCGGCTCAGACTGCATAGGTTAAGCTTATGGGGCTGTCACATGATGAACGAACGACTCAAACCCGAAGACTCGAACCAGGTGAACTACTTGACTAATTCCAGTACAGAAGCTATAGGATGTTACGTATGCACGACTGAACGAATCACTCCCCGAGACGACTCGTTCTTCCCGAATCACATTAAAGATTCGTTCAAAATTAACGAATCGTTCAAGAATGACCCAACACTAATATAAACAGATGCATATGAAAAAGAAAGCGATCATCAGCAATAAACAGCATTGCATAATGTTACAGAGTAAAATGTTAATCCAGGAAGTGGTATATATCTGTGCAAGCTTTGGAGGTGTTGATGGAAGCGATTTACTGGATTTATGCTTTGATAATCGTACTGAATATTATCCAGATGTAGTTTTTGATAAAAATTTTGCATTTTTTATGAAACCTTCACTCTTAAAAATAAAGGTACTTCAAAAGGTTCTTCAAGCGATGCCATAGAAGAACCATTTTTGGTTCCACAAAGAACCATTCAGTCAAAGGTTCTTTAAAGAACCATCTCTCTCTTACCTTTTTATAATCTTCAGATAAGGTTCTTCAGATGTTGAAGGTTCTTTATGGAACCATTTAGACAAAAAGGTTCCCTTTCAGTCGGTCACTCTCGACGTCACGTCGGAGGACTGACGAAATTGGGATCTCGCTTAGAGGGACCAATCTACTTCGAGTGTAAACTAAACGAGCCAATGCAATGTTTTTTGTTTAAAAGTAGAGGCTCTGATCTTTATTGTGGTGTATTGCGTATTCAAATATTCATACAGAAAAATATACTGGAGGCCATCAAATTTTAGAGAAAATCATCAAAATCGCTGGCGGTGGCTGGTAACTTTTTTTTTTAATGCTGGCGGGGAAAGAGTTGATAAAAGTGTCATTATTTCCATTTTCAATTGTAATTTTAGTTGTTTTATTAATCCAAGTGTTAGTAAGTTAGTATGAGTTTTCCCCCCCATTTTTTATTTATTTTTATATTTCTGTTTAGCTTTATTTTTTATTAAAATTTTAGTTTTTAGTAATTTTAGCACTTCAGCTTTAACTTATTTAAGTTCATTTAGTTGCCAAGGCAACATTTCAAATTTGAAATTTCAAGACAAACATTTCAAGTTTGTCAGCTAATATTTATATTTTCTTTTATTTCAACTTCATGTGTAATAGTTTGAGTTGAGGTTAACATTAAAACACTGCCGAGGGTGAGTCTTAACATTTTAAGGGTGTTATTTTTACTGTAAAACAAAATCGAACTGATAATAAGAAAGTGGGTTATTAATTTACATTTATGCATTTATGTAGTATTATACTATTTATTTTCTATTTTTCTATGTTAGTTTTCATTTTAAATTTCGTTCATTTTTTTAGTTTAAGTTTTTTTTAAATTCCTATTTAGCTTTATTTTTATTTCAGGTTTTGTTTTAGCGATTTTAATACTTCAACTTCAGTTTGTTGCCAAATCAGCATTTCAGATTTGAACAGTGTTTCAAGTTTTTTTATATTTTCTTTTATTTCAGCTTTAGCTTAAATATTTCTATTTTGTTTTTAATAGTTTTAGTTTTAATCAGTGGTTTCTCGTGTAAATTTAATTTTAAGTATATAATTTTTTTAAACAAGACCAAAATAATGATTGAATTGATAATGATAAGAAAGTGGGTTATTAATTGCCATGAAAATAA
The DNA here is from genome assembly GCF_001515645.1 of Sinocyclocheilus grahami. Classification (NCBI taxonomy): domain Eukaryota; kingdom Metazoa; phylum Chordata; class Actinopteri; order Cypriniformes; family Cyprinidae; genus Sinocyclocheilus; species Sinocyclocheilus grahami. The sequence goes on from NW_015505823.1 coordinate 412,764, forward strand.
TGTCAAAATGCAAAAAAATCTCAGAGATCCTAAAGAAGGCATCTTTTCTTTATACAAAATATAATTTAATTTACTTATTTTTGACCTGGACATGTTTTTGACAGGCTTTGTGAGAATCATTCCCCTTTCATTCTAGTTTGAGAGTTATTATAAGAAGAGTCTGTGGGATTTCTTCATTGTTCAGGTGCTGTCCAAAGGTCTGGTGGATCTGCCGTGTTCGGATGAAGACTGGACCCCAGACACGGTTTGGGACCCAGGACGGGATCTGTTCCTCTGGGCCGTCGTACAGAATAACACAGAACTGGCAGAGATCGGCTGGGAGCAGGTACTGCATCAGTCATGAACGCTTCATTTATCATTAACAATAAATCGAAATGGTTCCAGCGTAAAATGACTCGCTCAATTGAATTGGTTTGTCTTTTCCTCCTTTTGTGTCTTCAGTCATGTTTGCACAACTCTGTCAGTACTACTACTGGCTGAGCTCGCTAGTTTTATGACAAAAAAGTATAATGTTTACAAATAAAATATCCATATTCCCATTCCAAAGATAACATCCAACACAAATCTTCGAGCATATTCAGGTGAGGTAACCGGTTTACTGCTAACTAGTGAAAACACTCCATTAATAAGATGAGCTGCAGCTCAAAATACATGTTAGATGGAAACATTGTGCATTATGATTATGAGTTTGTAGCTTAATTCACTATATTTGCAATAGTTTGAGCTGCAGTTCAATGGGAAATCAGTTGAGAGCATCCAGTCATCTCATACTGGTGAATTATAGTATTCTTTATTTTTACATAATTACTATATAAATATAAGTGTATCAATATAATTATTAGAATTGTATTAGTCTATATAGAGTGATAGTCAATGTAAAAAGAGCAAATGGGAGAAGCAGATGAACACAAAACAGCAGAACAACATAAACGTTATCATTCAGCTGAACTGTGCTCGTATGTTCGCTCTAATATGTTCTTACTCTTAATCAAAATTATTGCTAGGGACAATTTAGTAGTGGCTGGATATTGGTAGAGACATGTCATAGCATTCCTACTAAATTCTACACCCTTGAGTTTGTTCATATAATTAAACTGGTTAAGAAAAAAAAA
>NW_015505823.1:415057-417442 GCF_001515645.1 Sinocyclocheilus grahami
AAAAAGAGCAAATGGGAGAAGCAGATGAACACAAAACAGCAGAACAACATAAACGTTATCATTCAGCTGAACTGTGCTCGTATGTTCGCTCTAATATGTTCTTACTCTTAATCAAAATTATTGCTAGGGACAATTTAGTAGTGGCTGGATATTGGTAGAGACATGTCATAGCATTCCTACTAAATTCTACACCCTTGAGTTTGTTCATATAATTAAACTGGTTAAGAAAAAAAAAACAATTCACTGATACATTTGCATACCTGTGTGCTGTTTATAGTGAAATATTTTGTTATGATGTATAATGTATTCATTCGTGTCCCTATGTGGAAAGTTTATGTCTTTATAGCGAAATATTTTATTAAGTCTACGTTTCATAATTTTTGACTATGTTATATAAATTCAGGTGTTTTATATTTTTATTGGTTGTGGTTTGCATTAACGTTTCTATTCAAATGATGCTTTGTGCCAGATAAATACTGATATGATTGCATCGAGTAAATAAATGGTATGATATGATGATTCTAGCATCAGTGTAGTTGCGGTTGTAGTGTTGGCAGCATTAATGACAGTCGTGTGTGTGTGTTTGTGTGTGTGAGCGTGCGTGTGTGTGTGCGTGTGTGAGAGTGTGAGCGTGTGTGTGTGTGAGAGTGTGAGCGTGCGTGTGTGTCTGTGAGTTAGTGTGTGCGAGTGCGCAAGTGAGTGTGTGTGAGTATGAGAGTGTGTGCGAGTGTGAGACCGAGAGAGTGTGTACTGTTCATTCCTTCAATAATGATTGAATTGATAATGATAAGAAAGTGGGTTATTAATTGCCATGAAAATAATGTCAAAATGCAAAAAAATCTCAGAGATCCTAAAGAAGGCATCTTTTCTTTATACAAAATATAATTTAATTTACTTATTTTTGACCTGGACATGTTTTTGACAGGCTTTGTGAGAATCATTCCCCTTTCATTCTAGTTTGAGAGTTATTATAAGAAGAGTCTGTGGGATTTCTTCATTGTTCAGGTGCTGTCCAAAGGTCTGGTGGATCTGCCGTGTTCGGATGAAGACTGGACCCCAGACACGGTTTGGGACCCAGGACGGGATCTGTTCCTCTGGGCCGTCGTACAGAATAACACAGAACTGGCAGAGATCGGCTGGGAGCAGGTACTGCATCAGTCATGAACGCTTCATTTATCATTAACAATAAATCGAAATGGTTCCAGCGTAAAATGACTCGCTCAATTGAATTGGTTTGTCTTTTCCTCCTTTTGTGTCTTCAGTCATGTTTGCACAACTCTGTCAGTACTACTACTGGCTGAGCTCGCTAGTTTTATGACAAAAAAGTATAATGTTTACAAATAAAATATCCATATTCCCATTCCAAAGATAACATCCAACACAAATCTTCGAGCATATTCAGGTGAGGTAACCGGTTTACTGCTAACTAGTGAAAACACTCCATTAATAAGATGAGCTGCAGCTCAAAATACATGTTAGATGGAAACATTGTGCATTATGATTATGAGTTTGTAGCTTAATTCACTATATTTGCAATAGTTTGAGCTGCAGTTCAATGGGAAATCAGTTGAGAGCATCCAGTCATCTCATACTGGTGAATTATAGTATTCTTTATTTTTACATAATTACTATATAAATATAAGTGTATCAATATAATTATTAGAATTGTATTAGTCTATATAGAGTGATAGTCAATGTAAAAAGAGCAAATGGGAGAAGCAGATGAACACAAAACAGCAGAACAACATAAACGTTATCATTCAGCTGAACTGTGCTCGTATGTTCGCTCTAATATGTTCTTACTCTTAATCAAAATTATTGCTAGGGACAATTTAGTAGTGGCTGGATATTGGTAGAGACATGTCATAGCATTCCTACTAAATTCTACACCCTTGAGTTTGTTCATATAATTAAACTGGTTAAGAAAAAAAAACAATTCACTGATACATTTGCATACCTGTGTGCTGTTTATAGTGAAATATTTTGTTATGATGTATAATGTATTCATTCGTGTCCCTATGTGGAAAGTTTATGTCTTTATAGCGAAATATTTTATTAAGTCTACGTTTCATAATTTTTGACTATGTTATATAAATTCAGGTGTTTTATATTTTTATTGGTTGTGGTTTGCATTAACGTTTCTATTCAAATGATGCTTTGTGCCAGATAAATACTGATATGATTGCATCGAGTAAATAAATGGTATGATATGATGATTCTAGCATCAGTGTAGTTGCGGTTGTAGTGTTGGCAGCATTAATGACAGTCGTGTGTGTGTGTTTGTGTGTGTGTATGTGTGTGTGAGCGTGCGTGTGTGTGTGTGTGTGTGTGTGTGTGTGTGTGTGTGTGTGTGTGTGTGTGTGTGTGTGTGAGAGTGAGAGAGAG